>NC_052505.1:80519107-80720939 GCF_014356525.2 Nilaparvata lugens | reverse complement strand
TTCTAGACTATAAACAGCTGGAGTCAAAAAATTGGCTTTCCTAAACGGGGCGTAGTCGTAGTCCATGTTTAGATTAAATTTCGAAAACTAGAAAATTGAACACAAAATAAAATAAAAAGAAAATAGTGTAAAGTTTCAGATATTTTCAATTATTATTTTGGAATGTTTCATTTCGTTAAGGAATAATTGGAGGTTTCCAATTATAGAAATGAGAAAATAAAGATTATCATAAAAACTACGACTACGCCTTGTTTCGGAAAGCCAATTTTCTGACTCCAGCTGTTTAAAGTCTAGAACTTAGCTAAATCCCGAGCTCGGAAACCGGCCCTTGAAGGAATCATCCAGGTAAGTAACTCCTTGAAAACCTCTATATTTTTCTATAATCTGTTCATTGATTCATATCTGTTCAATATTTTGAAAAATTACAGCTAAAATTGAAAATTATTAGCCTTATTTACATGGCAAAGTAGCCATATAAAAATCAAAATTCCAGGACTTGGACTTGGAACAGCTGATAATATTACCAATCACAAAAACTATTTGTTTGAATAGCACTCTGTCGCTTCGCTGAACTGAAGTTTAAAACCATAAAACAGATATTAATAATTGATTGTAATTTTAATTTAGAAGTACCTTTCCAAGAAACAAAATAGAAGTATATAGATTAGTGCCCCCTGGGTTCGAGAACTCGCTCAAGAACTTACTGTTGTATGTAATCTTTGAAACCCGCAACTTTCAATTATAAAGAGTTGGTGAAAATTATGAAAACAGGTAAATATTTCTTTCACAAGTATAATTTGACAGGAGGTTTCATTGAATTCATGTGTCAGCGCATGAAGGTATGTCTGTGTGATAGCTTCCAAATAGCCTCAGCTGGATGTTATGAATGGAAAAACTGTTGCAATTGCATGCAATGAATTCTTCCTACAGCTGACTAAATGACATTTCATTTTTCTTATGCACTTTCAATGTCATCTGTTGTATCCTGAAAAAGGACGAAGGAGTCAGTCAATTTTGTTGTCTAACGAACTTAACCTGTAAAAAGGTTTGAGGAATAAGTGTTCAAAATTTGAAGCTGATCAGTTCTTTCTAAAGTTATTGTAGAACATACAAACTGACGGACGACTTTGGCCTTCAGTAAGTCAAAAGTGAGAACTCGCTGACACTCGTTCAAATAGAGAATATATAGAAGACAATAGATAGAAAACTTAGACTCATGTGATATATTTCAGGAAATTGTAATGCTAAGGGTGAAAACATAGTGGAACAGCAAAGGTAGCTTAGAGCTGTAGAGTGTTCGATGTACTGCATTAACATAATAAATTAACTGCTGAGCATTGTACTTGATGAGTATTTAACAATTGCAAACCTATTCTTTGCAATTAGTCCAGGCAACGAATGCTCAAAAAAAGTTACAGAGGGAATAGTTTGGAAAAACAATTTTTGATCTCACAACTCTTAGTTTGAGGGTAGTTAGAGGATGAACATAACTACTATAACTAGAGTCCAAAGTCCTTATCCCTAAACCCTCTACTAAGAGGGTGAAAGTGGTTTGAAAGTTTTTGGGGTTTCGCATATATCTCGAATAATATGAGTCTTACTATGAGACATTTTTATTGAATACAATATTGAAGCTTACAAATTTTTCTACAAGTTTCATCTGCAACATTTCCATATCTCTCATATTTTTCGATACACCCTCGAAGGTATGACATTTTAAAGAAACCTCCTTTTTCCACCGATTTTTTCATCTTTTTGGTCTTATAACTCTTTAACTATTGATTAAATTAAGTCCTTGCCAATTATGAGCTCAATTTTCTTCAATTTTTTGTATGATTCCATTATTTTACGTATCTCCCAACGATTGTTGCAGCATTTATAGTGTTTAGTGTAAATCTTCAGTTTAGCAACAATAGATCAGTAAATTGACAGGGAAATTTGGAGGGAATGTTTGGAACACAATATTTTACTTCGCTGCTTTGTTTGGACTAGTTACAAGGTGAAAATATCAAAAGTCGTCATCCCTACCCCTTGTTCTTAAGGGATGGTTTCTAAAGGGAGTTTCTTATTTCTGGTTTACACGCATGTATTTTGGGAACAATGCCTTTCACTGATATTTCTAACTTACACAACAAAAAAACTTGATTACTTAATTTGTAATGACACATTACTAACTTGATAAATTTCCTACAAGTTTTTATCAGTAGAGTTTTGTGATATCTTTAATAGTCTATGATATATCCACTCTTGAAAGTGTAAAATCTTTGAAAAACAGTTTTTCATCTAACGTTTTGCACTTTCAGGTTTCATTGTCTGGAAAATTCTCTCTGTAAGTTAAATTATGGTATTATTAAGGACTGCTGTACTCATAATTGAAATTGATAGAAATAAATAGTGCAAATGTTTTTAGAATCGCTTTCCGATGGATTGGAACCAACATGGAATGGATTTATGGCCCCATGGATTTATCACTCAGTATCCGCCTCACAGGTCTAAGAATCAAAACGGGCCATCCTCAAAAAATGAAAATAAGAGAAAAACATTGAAGCTCTAGGATATAAGAAACTTGAAATTATTAATTAGATGGAGAAATCAATTTGAATAAATTTATTGAAGGAATCAATTTTGAACAAATCAAATTGCTTGATGAGAAAAATCAGGAAACAACCTTCTTAGTACATTCGCCGTTTATCAAGTCTGGAAAATTCTAGGTTTTTCAATTTCAATTTTTTCAATTCAAAAATTGATTTATTTCGTAGAACATGGATTCTTTGAAGTAACAAGTTTGTTAGTTTTCAATCAAGGAGAGGGTGAAAATATTATCGAACTTCGAAGTGGAATGTTTACACGACACTGTGATATAGTTGTTCTAGTTAAAGACAATTTTATTAGGTTTGTAAAAAGATTAAAAATTCAGTAAAAAGAAATAGACTTACATCAATAATTCATGGAGAATGAGGAATAATTGTATAAACTGTAATTCTTCATTTTTTGGTAAAAATGACACTAACTTAAATAGATTGGAAGAGGAATAATAAAGCAAATCTTGTGCTATTTTCTTTCTCGCGAATCAAGGTAATATGACAGTCCCAAATAAAGATCAGTAAGGTTGGTCTTTCAAGCGCAATTCGAACACAATTTTCAATCACAAAATAATCATACAATGTTGAAACTGTTTTTTTCTTAGGGTGATGCCCACATGAGCCTTAGGCTGGTACATGAGTAATGAGGCGGATGATAAAGAGAAATGATTGGACCTACAGTTTCAGTTGGATTCCTAACCACCGGCAAGCGATTTTTCATCTCATGAATCAAATTCAGAGGAGTTGGTAGAAGTGGCCACCCTTCCAACGGGAGTAGCAGGCACGTGATTGGGTTTCCTGCAATATAAGAAGGATTCCTAATAGAACTAAGAGCAATAAATGTTTGATAACTTACAAACACAAGCATGATGAAAAACGCAGCTATATATGAAGTCCGTGCCATCCACATACTGACGAAGCGATAGTGTTCTCCTGTCACAACATTCCTGAAACAATAGAAAATAAGATTTAAAAAATGATAATTAAAAAACGAACGAAACAGCCTTCTTAATCAAGCTATATTGAAAAACATTAATTTCTATAATAAATTCATCACATCGACCAAATAAATAATGTAACACTAGCGACCCCCTGGGTTGACGAACCCGCTCGTGAACTTAAGAAACAAACGAATAGATATCACCTTCTTAATCAAACTACATTGACAAACATCAATTTCTATAATAAATTCATCACATCGACCAAATAAACATTAATTTCTATAATAAATTCATCACATCGACCAAATAAATAATGTAACACTAGCGACCCCCTGGGTTTAAGAACTCGCTCATGAACTGTTGTATTGCGGATCTCTGAAGTCCGCAACTTGTAATTATACAGAGTAGGTGAGAATTATTATGGAAACAGCTAAATATCTCTTCTACAAGTATGATATGACAGTAGGTTCCATGGTGGATCCTATTCCAATTTAAAAAACTACTTTCTGGCGCTTCAAAACTTTTGTATGCCATCTTGGATTCATAATATGGATCCAACTTCATTTTAAATTAAAGTTCATTTTTTCAAATGGGAACGTGGTCATGTTCGATACAGAATTTCAAAAGAAAATCAATGGCGAAACCCGCACATAAATAAGTCAAACCGTTTCAATCATCTCAACATTAAAATATACTAATAAATTATACAAAAATGAAATGAATGACTACGTAAATTGGATAATCAAGTGTATTGAACACTAATAGTAGCTTCTACTCATAAATTCAACACTTTGAACAAAAACATTTTCATAGCAAATTTGTCAACGTCATAGCAACTGCTATCACAAGTAGTATTATTAAGTACGCATATGTTACAGACAGACAGACAGACAGACGTTAAAGGAAGCTAGAACTTAGCCTATAAATTAAATCTGTGTATTATTCAGCTGAAATCATGAGTCGACGCATAAATCTGTCAGTCTGACAGTCTGTGTGATAACTCCCAAATAGCATCAGCTATTTTAAATGAAATGAAAGGATAATTTTGTTGTCCAACGAACTTGACTTGTAAAAAGGTTCGAAGAATACGTGTTCAAAATTTAAAGCTGATTGATTAATTCTTTCTAAAGTTACTGTCGAACATACAAACAGACGGAAAACGACTTTCGCCTTCAGTGAGTCAAAAGTGAGAGCTCGCTCATTCAATAACCTCAAATATTTCAATTTATTCCAGATTTGATTGGAAAGCTAACCACAGATATGTACGATTGCATATGAATAATATCAAGATCTAACACATAACTGACAACCTGATAAAATACAGAGTGGGTGAAAAGTCCGAGAACGGCTGAATATCTCATACACAAAGGTAATTTGACGGTGGGTGTGATTGGGGATCCTACTCAAGTTGAAAAAACTACTTTACAATGACTTTAAAAATCTGGAAAATTCCGTATCAGAATCATGTATCGCATGACCACCTTCCTATTTCAAAAAATGAAGTTGCATTCAATATGGCGGATTCAAGATTGCGGACCAGATTTTTAAAGTCATTGTAAAGTAGTTTTTTTTTCAATTTGAGTAGGATTCCTAATCACACCCACCGTCAAATTACCGTTGTGTATGAGATATTAAGCCGTTCTCGGACTTTTCACCCATCCTGTATTTTATCAGGTTGTCAGTTATGTGTTAGATCTTGATATTATTCATATGCAATCGTACATTACCTATGTGTATGAGATATTAAGCCGTTCTCGGACTTTTCACCCACCCTGTATATTCAGGTGTAATGGTGTCATTACACAGCAAAAAAAAGAAATGTGAAAATGCTAACCTGAGATATCCCTTATTGTCCTCGGATTCGGCGAGCGTTTTGATGCTAGCCATAAGTAGATCGTCGTAGCCGAGAAATTCGTGGAGCACGAATCGCGAGAAGGTGTCTCCAAAGCAGGCGTCCTTGGCGGGGTCCAGTTTGATGACTAGCACAGGCACGCCCAGACGCTTGCGGGTGCTAGGCGACAGACGCAGGAAGCCGTACTCTAGTGAATACTCCACTATGTACTCCTCGTCTTGCCACACTGCACCAACACAAAGCAACATATTTATTATAGTTATCATAATTCTAATATCATCATCTATTATTCATGAAACATGGTTCCAGAAAGAACTTAGAAATATATTAGTGGGAATGCTGGAGAACAATATTTCAACATGGAAATAATTGTAAATATTGTTTTTAATTGGGAATTTCAAATCGTCCCAGTCTTGCTGAAACCAACTGTCCAGTGACTTTTGCGCCACTCTGTATACTCTTCGTATTGCCACACTGAACAAATACAAAGCAACATATAGTTATTATTAGTTTTAATGATTTCAATACTATCATATTTATATTAAAATACTTCACTATATAATCTTCCTCTTGCTACACTAGAGTAATACCTACAAAGTAACACCACAGAGAAAAGAAAGCATAAGTAGATATCACACAGTATACTTTATGTTCCAAATTTCAAGCCGATTTTTGTTAACTCTAGAAGATTACTGTAGACTACTGTCTATTGTTACTGTTTTGGCCGGGTGAGAGTGTAAGAATGACCCAGTATGAGAGACTACCAGCGTTACATAGCTTCACGAAAAAGAATTACTAGGACTATCGGCTTGAGTTAACAGTGAAATTTGGAACATAAACGCCCTATACCATGGGATATCTTATTATGCTTATTTTTCTCTCTATGGTAACATGTAGTTACAATCTTAATATAATCATCTATTAAAATACTCCATTAAGGTGCGTACAGATATACGCGCCGCGAACATGAGCAATTCACATTTATCAGCTGACTATATCTGTATTTTTACAGAAACGGTAAGATACAGATATAAAAAGCTTGGCATCAGCTGATTAAAAGTGAATTGCTCATGTTCGCGGCGCGTATATCTGTACGCACCTTTAGATACTCTTAATCTTGCTACGCTACAATAATACAAAGCAGCATGTAGTTATTATCAGTGATCATAATATTTTAATATCATCATTATCTATTAAAATACTGCAAAAATACAAAACAACATGTAGTTATTATCAGTTATCATCATATATTAAAATACTTCACTATACAGAGTGGCGCAAAAGTCACTGGACGGTTGGAGTTGGTTGAAAGAATAAAGAATAAAAGCAAGACATTGTAGTTTCAGCCTGTAATGTTGGTAAATAAATTATTCCTGGAACAGCGTTCCAGAAAGAACTTGAAAATATTTTAATGGGAATGCTGGAAAACAATATTTTAACATGGAAATAATTGTAAATATTGTTTTTAATTGGGAATTTCAAATCGCCCCAGTCTTGCTGTAACCAACTGTCCAGTGACTTTTGCGCCACTCTGTATACTCTTCGTCTTGCCACACTGAACAAATACAAAGCAACATATAGTTATTATTAGTTTTAATGATTTCAATACTATCATATTTATATTAAAATACTCCATTATATAATCTACATCTTGCTACACTAGAATAATACAAATCAACATGAAGTTATAATCAGTTATCATAATTTTCAATCAATAAAAAATTTTCATCATAATTTCTTGATCATCAATTAAAATACTCCACTATATAATCTACATCTTGCTACACTAGAATAATACAAATCAACATGTAGTTATAATCAGTTATCATAATTTGGAAATCCTCAATTATACTCAAAGACTTTTGTAAATTCTGTAGGCTTTAAAATTTGGAAATCCTCAATTATACTCAAAGACTTTTGTAGATTCTGTAAGCTTTAAAAACTAATTATAGACACTAAGAACGTTATTAAATTCAGAGAAGTTACTTGCGGTTTTCACCGAAAGAGGTCGTATTTTCTGTGTATATTATTCAACAATGTGGAATGAATAAAATATTTTTTTACAGATTTCATTTGTATTTTAAAACATATTGATATTGATATTATAATTATTATTATCAAGTAAAATATATTTTTTACTTGATAATTATAATCATTATTATTATCAGGTAAAATATATATTTTTTTAATTGAATATAAATGTTACAAGTGCTAGGACTAACGATTAGTTAATTTCTATCCTGAATTAATACTTCAAGTCATTTTGCAAGAAGAGTCTTGTAATAGCTTCTCCTTGTTTTGAATTAGCTCATTCGTAATCACTGCAGTTAATTTAATTGTTTTCCCACTTTCACTAAGTAATAAAATATAATGAATTTAACTAAATTATTAATGAATTGGTGGATAAATCAATTATTTATGTGCTCAGGGAATCACTACGAATGATTATCACATAGCTTATATCAGTGGAGAATTACACACTTTAATTATAGAGGAGAGCTAATTTATTTTGATATTGACATGATTGTTTATCTAGGCTTCAAAAATAATTAACACTGGAATGAGCTTAATACAAGTATGATTGAGCCAATCCAATGAAACAAGTTCAATCTGAAATCGACATCAAATTGAATTCGCGGAAATTAGAGCAAATTTGATTTAGAGCAAATTTGAATCGATACGACGAACCACGACTAATAGCTGGAAGTTGGCCAACAATTTTACTAGCAACATTCTAGCGGCGGCTGCTAAAAATACTACACTTCAGTTTTCAAATAATTGCACCAAAACTTAAAACGAGTACATGGGATCAAATATTCAATCTGTTTTTTCGCCAAAAAAACTATTTAAAGCTTAGAATGTATTCAATTCATTCAATTATCGCAAATAGGAGGATTGACTTGCAGTAGATGATAAGATGAATAATGGGGGATTGTAACTAATATTTCAATATTATTGGCAATCATTATTATTATCAAGTAGATATTAATGAATTGGATGAATCAATTCATGTGCTCAGTAAGATTGTTGTTCATGTTGCCCATGGTTTTTTATATTTGTGACATTTTATTGTATTTTATTTGTTTTGTAATTCTTTGTTATTTTGTTTTGTCTTGTTTTGTGTGTTTTTAATAAATTGAAATAAATTAAAAATTAAAATTGATGAACCATGAACAATAACAGTGTGTAAGAACACTGGTATATTGAAGTTTATCAACTACTTGTTTAACATCTACTTGCAATGGATGATATGATGGATAAATATAGGGTGATTGTAATCAAGATTTCATTTAGAAACTATACATATTTGAAAGTATATCACATTGATATAATAACGTTTCAAGCATTGTGATAAATCCACCAACTGTTTTTAATAACTGGAAACCCTAATTTATAAGGTATTTTACTCTGAAAATCCAAAAACTTCTTCAAGAGTCTAATAAATTAGTATTTTAGTCTGAATTAGTATTATATTCAACTATATAAATCTATGAGATCCTTGGTGACTTTAAGTTTTCCTTCTTGAAACGTATATAGCTGCAGAATGCGATTTAAATATTGTATCAGCTTTAAACAAGTAGGCCAATGTAGGCAATTGATCGTTCTAATACTAAAATTTAAAAAATTAATATAAATAAAATAATGAGAAAATTGTTTGTTATTCTAGATTATTAATTGTACTATCGTAATTGGAGAGCTATCTAAATGGAGAATGTAAGATTCAACCTTTTCTTATGATTGTATAATCAACCTTTTCTGTAAGTTGTAAAATTCTGAATGATTCAACCGATTCTTATGATTCTTGACATAGTATTATTTAAATCAAAAAGAAACAGCATGGGTAGCGTTGTCCGTACAGTATTTACCAAATTAATTAATTAATTAATCAATCAATATGAACTCGCCATTAAGCATGAATTGGTTATGATAAGAAAACAAAGATATTGTCAAATTTCACTAAAAATGTATTAAAAACTTTAAAACAGTACCATGGTTTCACGTTTACCAACGCATCATCAGCTGTACTGAGGAAATTTGATAAATTTTCAGTGAAATTTGACAATATCTTTGTTTTCTGATTATGGAGAGATTTCACATCACCATCAATTCTACTAATTTTATTAATTGGTTATGTGTAAATATGTTAAAACTAATAGAAATTATGTTAAAAAATTGATATAAATAATGAATAAATCAAAGAACTCTACAATAACCCAGACACTGTAAGCGAAATGAACTGTAGGAGATTACAATGGCCGGGCACGTACTCAGAAGAGGAGAATCTGAAAAAGTTTTAGCCTCCAACCCTCAAGGAAGAAGAGCCCGTGGGAGATCCAGACAGAGATGGTGGCAACAGGTTAAGACTGACAAGGAGAGGCTTGGAGCGACAGAACAAGATGCTGAGGAGCGAACTACGTGGAGACAGTTTGTTGGTGCGGCCAAATATCAACTCAGATATAGATGGCCCTGGGAGTAAGTAAGTAATTAAAATTTAATGAAGAATCAAAGTACAGAAAGCACAGAGTACTGTAGTTCGTGCTTGTAATTGTAGAAAATTAATAAGTGTAATGTCAGGTTTCACTAAGCTCGGACAAGACATTTGAACATGGTCCAATCAGGTACGCTTTACAATGAGTGCACTGCAACATGATTTCTACGGTGATAGTTACTATCGATAATAATAATTCCAGAGCACACTTGTAAATCGTACCCGACTTATTTCACTACCTCCGTAAACAAAGCCATAGTTCATTCTGGTGACGTCAGCACAGATAGGGCTCTTACACCAATAGAAATTTGTTGATTTCAGGTGATCTATATCAGCTAGTGTTTTTATTGGTGTAGGAGCCCTACCTGTGCTGACGTTACCATCAACCGCCTGTCATGCACAATGGCTTTGTTTACGGAGGTAGTGCTTATGTTGTATGCTTAGTAGTGCTTAGTGCTATTAACTCTATCAACTCTATTAACTCTTTCGACATTATAGCACCAACCTATATCAGTAATAGATTTAACCTATTTTATTTTCTACATTGAAGTTATTGTTTAATTGAAGTTTATTTTTTTGTTTTAAAAATAGGTAAAATTTAATAGTTTTTCAAGAAATGATTTCGATTATCCTGTATTTCTCAAGGCTTTTCTAGATAGAAATTCTTTCCCCACACACGGATTTATAGTAGTGGGGAAATATATTTCCTTGATTTGTTTTTGTATAACTGATATGTATATGATTTTTTTTTTTGGAAATAAAAATTGAATTGAATTGCTTAGGTAGTTGTATGTATTGTAATCAATGTTTTTCTGTTGTTTTTTAGAATAGATTTCAAATTTTGCTTGACCATGATCAAATGTCTTGACCGAGCTTGGTGGAACCGGACAGAGAAGTTGTAAAAGCTTCAAGAAAGTACGCTTGACCATGATCAAATGTCTTGACCGAGCTTGGTGAATAGAGAAGTTGTAAAAGCTTCAAGAAAGTAGTAAACTGTTTAGAATGTGGTGAGGTGAAGCAATTTATCAGCAAGGAGCTATATTTTTCAATTTGATTTTAAAGCATCTTTTTCAAGAATTTTTTATCTTATTCTGAAGCATCAAGTGTCATAGCCAAAGATTGATAATTCTCTTTCCAAGCATTTTTCATCTTGTTCTAAAGCATCAAATGCAATTGCCAGAGATTATAATCCTACCAACTTTGAAGAATGATTCTCAAAATGTTATCGACTCACAACTTATTAATGTTTTATCTCATTCGATTGTGAATGTCTCAAGGTACAATAAAGTCACAGTTTCATATTCAATGCCAACCTGATGTTTTGACGAGTTGTTCGACTTCGTACATGGACACTTCGAACACGACTTGGTCGGACGACTTCGCATTTGGATCAGCTGCATTTATTGTCTCATTTCTCCCAGGAATGTACTGAAAAACAATATTAATTAGAGACAAATTACACATTTAATGTATCTTGAAAATCCTAGGCTGGCCACTAACGGTATAACATGCGTGATACACAGTCGTCATACATTGTTGTGTCATCATATCTGTGATCACACAGTGAATAGCTTAGAGCAAAATTTTTGAGGTTAGGTTTTTGTATCTCCTTTTTGTGAATTTTTTCTTCACTGCTCTATTTGAGGTTAAATTGGTTGATTGATTGATTGATTACTTTATTTATGTAGATTACAATATATACTGGCTTATACACTTATATACAATAGCTTACAATACAGCAAAATTATAGATGAATTTACATAATATAGACTAATAAAATAATTATTGAACTGTATATGATATGAAAAAGCTATTTGTAATATAATAACTATAGATAATAATTATATTGTTATGCATCTACATAAATTGGCGGAGCTTTGGACATATCAATGTCCATTCTTCGGAAAGAATTTTAAAAATATCCTCCCCACTACTCTCTACCTTGGTTGAGGTTTATGAGGATAATATGAGGTTTATTTATTGTAATTAGTTGTTTATTTCATGTTAAGAGCTTCTCGCTAATGATAAACATTCTACCGATTTCTATCGTTAGTCACCAGCCTTACATTATATATTTTTTATCGGGTGATGCCCACATAAGCACTTAGTCTTGTGCGTGAGTGGGATGATGGTGAGAGATGAAGATTACATTTTAGGTAGGACCGACGGCCTATCGTTTCCTCCGAAAGACGGGGTGATTGTGCTGTGGTCAAGAACTTTTGCCCCGGTCGAGATTCGAACTCGGGTTCTCTTGATTATTATACCGGCTCGTTATCACTTACTCCAACAAGCCACCCTTTTTAAAGGTAAATAAAAATATGTTATAAAAGATATTTTAATAAATATGTATACATGTTATATCTGAAATAATTATAGTTATAGTTGTGAGGAGGTAATTTCCAGAGGGAGCTACACTACTTGTTGAAAGCTGGGGCCACAGCTTTCCAATCCTACTCATGTCTGATATTTCTAAGGGATGAAGGTGAAGGGATGGAGGGGTGATGGTAGAACAGATCACATGACGTACAAGTGTGGCATGCACCATTCTAGGCTGTTCTCATCAGTGATCGGATCGGAGTGGGATCGGAAAGCTGCATTCCAGGTTACAGAGCTCGACCGACCGTCAGTGCGTACGTCAGCTTGTCTTTTCCATAGTGATTCCATGTATCCGTACACAGCAGGACTGACGGCACGCACGCGCACGGTCAGGACCATGCGTTTTTATACAGCGTATGAATACCATCGGTCGAGCTCGTGCGCATCCGTTCCATCGGTCGACTGACGCGCTATTGAAACAAATAGAATCTTTCAGAGCTGTACTGATCAGTAGCCCGATCGCAACATAACCAATGTGCTAACACCTCTGCCCGACAATCAGCTGATATTGAATTGAATAGCATAATGAATGAATTCAATTAATAGTGTCATATTTGAATTCAGAGTTTTTCTATACATTTCTTCAATAATTTCTAAATTTTTTATTGATAAAATCATATATTATTAATATTATCTACATCTATTTGATCCGTAGCTTAAAGTGACTGCAAGTATTCCCAATGGTGATACAAGCTCGAAATAACTCATCAAAATTTCTAATGGAGATTCTGAGGTAGTTGAAAAATGTACTATCTTCACCCCAAGCAATGATGTATATAATGGTACTAAATTCCCTTTGAAATGCTCTTTGGGCGCCCATCGGGTGAACTTGATATCTACGTCTTTTAATCTTTCGTTTACGAAGATAATAAGCTGCAATTAAACAATCTGTAAAGGCGTCCATTTTGTGAGTCAGAAAAACTGATGTATAGTCAGGATACGCACTGACGGTCGGTCGAGCTCTGTAACCGGCCTTAGCAGTCACTGCCGACTGCCAAAACTAAAACACATGTACTCAAATGGAGCGTTTCGACGATGAATTGGTTTTAGGAGTCGCTTTCTCCAAATAAAGTTGAACTAAAATTCTAGTTTAAACTATCAGCTCACACAATTAAATACATGCGACTATATAGTGATTAAACTGGTTTAATAGTTGAATCAACTTTGGTGAAAACGTCCCTTGAACAGTTGTGGCTGTCGACTGTACCCAAGTGTAAATGTCGACTACGAAACTACTCTTTAAAGGTAGACGCACACAGATCGTCATCGGACGGACGGCACGCATCGGACGGATCGAATTATTAGACTTGATGTATTGTTTTCAATTGGAGTGCGCATACCTATACGTATGCGTATACCCATACGTATGCATTGTTTTCAATTGGAGTGCGCATACCTATATGTATGCGTATACCCATACGTATGCGGATAGGTATGCGCACTCCAATTGAAAACAATGCATCAAATCTAATAATCCGATCCGTCCGATGCGTGCCGTCCGTCCGATGACGATCTGTGTGCGTCTACCTTTAAAGAGTAGTTTCGTAGTCGACATTTACACTTGGGTACAGTCGACAGCTATAACTGTTTAAGGGTCGTTTTCACCAAAGTTGGTTCAACTATTTAACCGGTTTAATCATTGTATAGTCGCATGTATTTAATTGTGTGAGCTGATAGTTTAAACTAGAAATCTAGTTCAACTTTTTTGGAGATCTATACCAGGCACAGCTCATCTGCTTGTGTGAGAAGCATCCTCGAAATATATGTTTTTGCGCTATCAGTATTTGGTAGTGACTCTAAAGAATGCCACCTGAGCTGAGATAAGAGGGTCATTCAATAAGTAACGAGAAAAATTACTAATTTTCAAAATTTATCTGTATGAAACTTTCAGGGCATGAAGTTGGCAACCTTGCGATGACATCTGATCAGCTGTTCCATCGTATTTCGTAAACATAATCGCAAATTGACTCAGTTAACAATGGCGAGTCCGCTTGAGAATTGCACCGTGGAAGAACAACGTGCCTTGATCAGATTTTTAGTCTCTGTCGTTTTGACTCTGGCTCATAGTGGTGGATACATGGTTTCATCACACGTTACAATTCATTTGAAAAAAAACATTCTCCTTCAGTCGCATGCTGATTTTTCAACTGTTGACTGATTTGAAGCCGGGTTTCTTTGTGAGCGTCCGTGAGTTGTCTAGGTGTTACCGCCAACCAGTTGCGGTAAGTAGCCGCTACGAGCGTTGCCTATAGTTCCTACAGACCTATTCGAACTATCGTTCACCAAGGAACCGTTCTTTGAAGGAGTCGTTCTCGAGTCATTGTTCACTCAGTTCACAGTACAAAGTCGATCCCGCTTCCTGCAACGTAAAGGTGCGTACAGACTTTCGCTCTGCTCCGCAACCGAACGTCACTCCAGCAGAGTGATTGATGATCGACCGGCGAGCAAGAGTGGTTCGACCGGGGAACACGAGAAGATCAACATCTTCCGTAACGTTCATGATGGGTGCGTGGCGGGGCGACTGTGGTTCGATGGTGGTAAGAGGGCGGTACGAGGGAGGAGCGTGCTCGGTGCGGGTTGAAGCGCGAATATGTGTACGCAGCTTAACGTGTCGTTTTCCCGCTCCAAGTTAGATTCATGTCGATTCTCTACAAGATTAATCCGCTCCAAGTGTTTTACTACTGTGATACCGCTTCAATATCAACCTGAGACTTATTATTGTTGAGTATAATTCATAAAGACAGTATAGAACTAAGCAAGTTGTGCTTCCGCCTAGTAGTGAGATTCCCGCCTTCGTATGAAAGACTGTTTTACACCGCCTTGTTGTATTGAGCTTGATTTATGTGCTTGAGTACAATTTATTGAAAAAAAGATACATTGTAGTGAATGTAGTTAATCAGTGTGGATGCGACAGGCACACTGCCCAAAAGCGCACTCCACACAAAATAATAAAGAATAATAAGAAAACAAAAACAACTTATACAGAAATTAAACAAACTTCAGAATTACATGCTAAATCTTAAAATAAAATACTAATTATTTATATCATTAAATGCTATTCGTATTGTACAATATAAATAATTTTAATTAAAATAAGAAAATAAGTTTAATTGAAATAAGAATAGAGAGAATAAGTTCAATATAAATGAAAAAAAGAGTAATTAATTTGATCAACTTATTGTTGGTCTGGTCCTCTGATTATAAATAAAAGTGTATTCGTTTCAATTTGTGTTCACTCAGTCCAACCTGGCTCCACCAGTAGAAGCTACTAAGTAATATTTGTTTTTGCGCCCACCTCGGTGGCCGTAACACTGGGCACCCATCTTGCACACGTTTTTTTGTACTGCAGCTTGTTGTGAATAATGTTATGGACAGTTCCAACACTCGCGTTTACTTTTTCATTTATAAATTCAACTGTGATATGCCTATAGTCCCGAATTAACGAATAAATTCGAGATTCGAGAGAGGAAGTCCCAACTTCGACCGGTTGTTCACTGCGTTGATTGTCACAAACTTTTGTACGGCCACTTTGAATTGTTCTACCCATTTGTAAACGTTTGAACGATTCAAACAATGGTTTCTGTACACTTTTAACATTCTTTTGTAGATTTCACTACCTTTCTCATCTTCTACAATTATAAATCTGATCACATTCTTCACGTTCTGATCTGTTCTTCTATGGTGCAATTCTCAAGCGGACTCGCCATTGATAACTGAGTCGATTTGCGATTATGTTCACTAAATACGATAGAACAGCTGTTCAGATGTCGTCGCAAGGTTGTCAACTTCGTGTCCTGAAAGTTCCACATGGATCAATTTAGCCGTTTTTGAAAATTGGTAATTTGTCTCGTTACTGTCTTATTGAATGACGCTCGTATATTTCTGATAAAATTTAGTATAAAATAATTGGAATGAATCTTCAAAGTTTTCGTTATTTTCAATATTTACCTCATTTACGGATTCACTGGACAGAGGTGGAGTACTGGACTGGATCTGGAAACGAAATATTGTTGAAAAGCAAATATTTCCAGAAAACTTTAATAAGGTACCAATTTTTGATAATCGAGTCATTATTTATTTGGTAATCGATTATGTTGATTATGTTATTATTACCTTTTGTATTAAAACAGCAAGATACTTTATACGGCTGACGGCTAGTAATATAATATTCCCAGGAATAGCTCTGATTGAAGTAGCAGTGCCCTATCAATTTTTCCGCAGTAAATGCATTTCAATCTTCAACTTGGTGCCAACCTAACAAAATCAACTCAACTTAATGACACATTCAACACCCAAGGTAAAATTCCTATTATTTTTATATTATTATTATGAATAACCTCAGTACAGTTGTTTTCTGAATATTCGCAAATGTTTACAGTTACTTATTCTGAAGAGAAATTTGGAGAATTCAGAAGTAAATTCTCTCTCAATCAGTTTCATAATTAAGTTTTAAAAAACAATTTTTATGGTATCCCTGAATCAAAATAACGTATCAGATTGAGCCACTTTTGAGCTACTTTACATACCATCCAGATAATAAACTTCTAATATAAAAAATCAACAACTATTAATAACAGATCAGATATACCATAATCCAAGCTATCTACTATAGAAGGCGGTGGAAAAGGAAACGAGACTAGTACGCACTCCTTTGAAATCCACTGACTTAAAAACGTAGATATCACACGCTAGATACACAAGAGAAGCATTTTATAGGGATTACTCCACAAGATATCCAAATTAGAATTGTACTATGTTCAAGAAGCAAAATCTATTCTGAAAAAATCTTCATCAAAGTAATCATTATTTGAATAATTAACATAAACTATAACAGTACTTCATAGTATTAGTAGCAGATGAATGTTATAGTGGAATTTGTCGATTCAACCATCAAAATTCTCGAAAAACATTGCTTGTGGGAGATTTAGAACTGAAATAATATGGTATTATTATTATTTTGAAGGGACGGATTCAAAGATCCAAAGGTTCAAAGAACCCCACACGTCAACCGAAGCTTAATGTGTTCCCAAGTAGTATGTTAGTTGGACAAACCAATACATGTGTCCTTTACAAGAACCAGGAGTTTCCCCTATACTACATCCCATTCATCACCTGGTTGCTTGTCGCAATCCAGTGTGATATGCTTGGCAGTCTCTTCAGACTGATTGGTCCTCGTGACCTACGTGAGTTCCGTTCCACTCCTGGACTTCTTCCGCTGAGGAAGGCGTCGCCAAGTTGCATATTGGGCGCCTGGCTACCCTTGACTAAGACTCTTGATCCACATTTGTGCCTGGAGTTTAACCCATCTCTGGTGTCTTGGTTTTTTTCTTTTTGCCCCTCCGAAACTTTGCAGGGTCAAAAGCCTTACCACTCCCAAGAAGTTTTGCCTGAATGGCCACCCTTCTTTGATCAGTGGTGAGGTTTGGTCTCTCCACCCACAAACTCGTGACCTACGTGAGTTCCACTCCTGGCCTTTTTGTAGGTCCTTCCGCTGAGGAAGGGGTCGCCAAGTTGCCTCTAGGGCGCCTGGCCACTCTCGGCTCAGCCTCTTCACCCACATTTGTGCCTGGAGTTTTACCCATCTCTGGTCTCTCGGGTTTTTCTTTTGCCCATCCGAAACTTTGCAGGGTCAAAGGCCTCACCTCTCCCAAGAAGTTTTGCCAGATGGCTGCCCCGAGCAGTGGTGAGGTTTGGTCTCTCCACCCACAAACTCGTGACTTACGTAAGTTCCAATCCTGGCCTTTTTTGTGGCTTTTTTGTGTCGCCAAATTGCCTCCAGGGCATCTGGTCTCCCTTGACTCAGCCTCTTGACCCACATTTTTGCCTGGAGTTTCACCCATCTCTGGTCACTTGAGTTTTTCTTTTTGCCCATCTGAAACTTTGCAGGGTCAAAAGCCTCAGCTCTCCCAAGAAGTTCTGCCTGAATGACCGTCCTTTTTGAGCAGTGATCTAAGAAGCTCATCCTTCCTCTCCAGTTGGGATGATGTGATTGAGCTTACATCATACATGTCGTGATGAGTAAAAGCCTTTTCAATGTTGATAGCCTCTACATTATAGTGCAACGGAGCCTCCTGTGTTCCTGAAGCACCCATTTCAGATTAAGCACCCTGATGAGCAGATCCCGTGGATTTGAAGGCAAGGCAACTTCTGGAGTTGCCTTGTGGTTCGGTTTGTTCATGTAGTTCCCACGAACAGCTAGGGAAGTGGAGCCAACCCAGACAGAGCCCCGCATGTCCAGGCAAGGCTAAATACTACAGGAGGGTGCCTGGTATCCTGCAGGCACCGTTAGAGACACTATATTAGAGTACCACCCATCAGCACGGTCCACATAACACCTTGGGTTGGCCTAAGAAGAAGTAAGAATATGGCCAAGAAAGGCCGACATAAAGAATGGTACAAAGTTAAGTCAATGGAAAAAGTGCCATTCTATAGATGAAAAGTTCCAAAGCATATTGAAAAGGAAAAGAAGGGTTTTTGAAGAAGGGCTTTGGAAAGGGGGTCCCTTTTAGTCGCCTCCTACGACAAGCAGGGATACTGTGGGTATATTCTGGTTTTCAACAAATTCTTGAGTACGATGTTCGACTCAAAGCTCCCCCAACCCACAGGGGGCTACAATAAATGGTGAGATATAATAGAGATAAGACAGTTTTCTTAAAATTACCTTGTCTGTTGGGCTCGATGCCTGCTCCATAGATTTCGTAGAATGATCTGTACTTATTTCATCAGTTTTAGACTCTGTAAAAAAGAATAAAATAACATTTTAAAATAAACTAATACAATAATAAAAAATGTTACTAAATATCATAATAAAACAAACTCTGATTTTCTTAGCGATTATCTAGAAGGTATGATTATCTGTCAGTTGCCCTGAAATTGATCAGTTGCGACCTCAAAACTCTGACACCAGACCTGAGTAAGCCAGGTCACTCGATATTATATCTAGAAGGTCTACTCATTACCGACATGGATGATCCGATAATTATCACATGTTGAAGATATTAGGAATAATAGACCCATAATATATTAGGACACCAGGCTGGGACACTATGAGACACCAGCGGTGTCCGAGTGTGGAACAAGCTCAGGACACCAGTTGGACACCAATTTGGTCCGGCTGGTGCCCCTAGTGTAATGAGCACAATATATAAGTATTTATGCACCACAAATCGCCTGAATGCTTGGTATCCCAGTGTAATACAAGCTATAATGCACTTCTAGAGCTGTGTTGTCTAAATCTATATGTAAGTAAAATTATTAATTTGAATGATAACTACGTATTTGTGAATTCGAAGATTTTCTTCTGGAAAATACAGTGCATTATTTGGCTTCACACAGTGTTTATACAGATGGGTATCACTTTGGGCGATTCATGTACATAAATACAAGCTACTTGACATCAAGAAAAATTTTAGTTTTCAAATATTAACATTTTTTAGTTCATTCATTTTCTGACATTAGCAATTTGGCGTGAATATTGTGCAAGAAAACCCAATATTTTAGGACTAAGTTAATTGTCAAAATTAGACAAAGGAATAAATTTGAGTAATATGTGTTTTTTTTCATAATTTGTGTTTTTTACAAATCTTTGCATTGATTTGTATGTTAATAAAAGGATAAAAAATCAACAAAAACTTCCTCGATTCTTCTCTACTAAAAAAATACACGTTCATAAAATAAGTGTACATAGGCTCTCACGGTTAAAGAGTTTCAGTTATCCAATTTTGGCTACTCAAGACATGATGCCTGATTCCTCCCCTGCCAAACGTGATCTGTTAAAATGAAATACGTTGATAATTGTCGACACAACATATTTTGAGAGAGAACATAATTCAATCTCCAGACTGTAGCGGAATTCGCGACATTACAGTATGTTTCACATTTGATAGAGGAAACCTTCAGTTGGAATTAATTATTCACTTTATTATTTAGTTTATCGATTGATAATTTACATCTTGTGGGACAGGACTCCCGCAACAGCATCAACATCATCAAGTGGAACATCACACTCTTCATTAATAATGAAAAAGGATAGTCTCACGCATTCCCTAGCTTAGAACTTTTAGATTACTAAGACTTCACCTTTCTGAAGCTGCACATGGATTGAAAAAGGGTTTTTAGCGGAGAGGAGGTGAAAGAGCAGTTGTAGAAGTTTTGGAAGAGTTTGGCGGGTGATTGAATGACATATCTCACAAAATATATGTTGTTGTAAAATGATCTCTAACCAGTCTCCGAAAGGTAGCCGCATAGTGAGGAGGTAGAATTGAATTACCTTTTTAAGGGCAGAGTTATGACTCTAGGTCCTCTCTGCCACACAACCCTGAGATAGAGATAGGTAGAGATAGAAGTATCTCCATGTTACACAAATACATTTCATGTCATAGGTGGTCACATGGTGAGGAGGTCGAATTAGAGGTTTACCACGCGGCTTATCGTTACCTCGTCAAGAACATATGTTGGGTGCAGGCGCCCATAACACGGAATGTATTTGTGTTACATTGAGGTACCTCTGCTCGATCTCGACCTGTACCTCAACCTCTGACGAGGTTGAGTGGTATAGAGGACTTGAATGTCCTAACTCCGCCAAATAAAAAATTACTCATTTCAATATGCGGTTACCCCAAGGCGGGGAGAATGAGGCAACACGACAGAGTAGCCAAAATTCGAAATGTAAAGGCACTTTGGCCGTGAGAGCCTTAGTACACTTATTATAAAAACATACCTCGTAGACACTCTATGTCTACTGTTACACTCACCATATTATAACACTTCCTCATGTGTTTTGAATCTCTAGTTTTAGTTACACCATAGAGAAACAATAGCGTAAGTAGATATCCCATGGTATAGGGCGTTTATGTCGCAACTTTTACTGTTATCTCAAGCCGATTACTGTCGACTATTTTTACTGTTTTGACTGGGTAAGAGTGTATGAATGGCACAATATGAGAGACTACCAGCGTCATAAAGCTTCTCGGGAAAGAACTACGTGGACTATAGGCTTGAGATAACAGTAAAAGTTGCGACATAAACGCC
Source organism: Nilaparvata lugens (assembly GCF_014356525.2). Taxonomy (NCBI): domain Eukaryota; kingdom Metazoa; phylum Arthropoda; class Insecta; order Hemiptera; family Delphacidae; genus Nilaparvata; species Nilaparvata lugens. The sequence continues at coordinate 80,699,669 of NC_052505.1, read as the reverse complement.
CTATACCATGAGATATCTACTTATGCTATTGTTTCTCTATGGTTACACTAGTTCTCCAATCGGTTGAAAAGCCGAGGAGTACACAATCTATCAACAGTTATTATTACTCTATATCTACTGTTCCACTCGCTGTATTACAACACTTGATCATGTGTTTAGAAACTCTAGTTTTAGAATCTCTAGGGTGAGGTCCACATTATAATGGCAAAGGAGAAAGATAGAAGACCAGCGTTACCGATTCTCTGCCTTCTATACAGGGATAGCTGATACCGGAATTCTGATTTGATATTGACTGTTCAATCTCGTTTTAAATAATCAATTATATCTTATCTTATATACAGAGTGTTTCAGAAGTAGTGTCGAACATTTTAGGGTATTGTTCCTAGATGATAGGAGACTACAAATGTCGTATTTGAAGTGTCCAAAACTCAGCGGTTATCCTAAAAACTTTTTTAAAGTTGAGTCTTCATAGCATGAAGTCATGTTCATAGCATGTCATATTCATGCCAAATTTCAGATCAATACAACATTTCGTTCTTGAGATAAAAATTCCTAAGTGAAAAAACAAAATGGCAGCTATAAGGATAACCGCTAAGTTTTGGACACTCCAAATACGACATTTGTAGTCTCCTATCATCTAGGAACAATACCCTAAAATGTTCGACACTACTTCTGAAACACCCTGTATATTTCAATGATTGAATAATTAATTATAATAATAGTTTATATTACAGTTTTGGACACTCCAAATACGACATTTTGTAATCTCCTATCATCTAGGAACAATACCCTAAAATGTTCGACACTACTTCTGAAACACCCTGTATATTTCAATGATTGAATAATTAATTATCATAATTGAGATCAAAATATTCTGTTAATTATTATATTGTCATATGACGTTATTCAAACTAATCAATTACCACTCTGTTATGACCACTGTAGACTGTGATATGTTCATGATTTGTTTGTTTCTTGGCAATAAGATGCTATTATTTTTATTTTTACATCATTAAAAAACAATCTGGCAACGTGGCGGAGCTAGAAAAGGATACCGCTACCTGCTTTGTCGAATGATAGGCAAGGAAAGCAAAATCAATGTTGATCAAACTCAGCCATTATTACTCAGAATTTGATTCAAAGTGAAGCAACATAACCTACCTTTTAGACATTGGCTTACTAATATCAAAATTCGGAAAAGGAACAGTTTTGGGCTAGGCCTGTTGATCCTTTTCTAATCATGTATTTGATGTGTGTAATGTTAAATGTGAAAATAAATAAATTAATTATGAAGTGGAACAGTTTTGGGCTAGGCCTGTTGATCCTTTTCTAATCATGTATTTGATGTGTGTAATGTTAAATGTGAAAATAAATAAATTAATTATGAAGTGGACCCCACTATAGTTGTCCAATTGGCTAGAAAGCAGAGGAGTTTGAAATCAATAATTGAAACCGAGTTTTGGGCTAGGCCTGTTGATCCTTTTCTAATCATGTATTTAATGTGTGTATTGTTAAATGTAACAAATAAATAAATAAATTATGAAGTGGACCTCACTATAGTTGTCCAATTGGCTAGAAAACGGAGGAGTTTGAAATCAATAATTGAAACCGAGTTTTGGGCTAGGCCTGTTGATCCTTTTCTAATCATGCATTTGATGTGTGTAATGTTAAATGTGAAAATAAATAAATTAATTATGAAGTGGACCCCACTATAGTTGTCCAATTGGTTAGAAAGCAGAGGAGTTTGAAATCAATAATTGAAACCGAGCTGTAAGTTTACCTAGAGTGCTATTGCTTAGAACTTCGCTTTTCGATGGTTCAGGAACAGGATTGCTTTCTTCAGTGGGTATGTTGGTTGGTTGCTTAGTGACGTCACTATTACTGTTGTTGCTCACAGACTCCTGCGTGCTGTTATCGGCAGGAATCACAGCCGTATCCACCTGATCCACCGATGAAGGCTCTATGAACACAAACCTGCAACAAGCAATGAAATTGCAAATAAAGTAAGAGAAAAAATTGAAATAATAATTTATTATTAATTGATTCATACAACAAGTACATCATCAAAAATGATAGGGAGAGAAAAAATAAGCTATTCCTCTCTCAAATTTAGACAAGGTAACACAAAAGGGGTATTCACAATGTTGTTTTAGCCAGCTAAAGTGCTATATTTTTAAGATTGACAACATCCAGCTATTCATCAACGATCAGCCAATAGAGAGAGTTAAACCATAGGGAAACAATAGCGTAAGTAGATATCCCATGGAATAGGGAATTTATGTCGCAACTTTTACTGTTATCTCAAGCCGATTACTGTCGATAATTGTGAATTTTTACTGTTTTGTTGGGGTGAGAGTGTATGAAAGGCACAATTTGAGAGATTACCAGCGTCACACAGCTGCATGGGAAAGAACTACGTGAACTATGGGCTTGGGATAACAGTAAAAGTTGAGACATAAACGCCCTATACCATGGGATATCTACTTATGCTATCGTTTCTCTATGGTTAAACACACCACATACCTGGGAACATACATAAATGAGAACTGGGATACAACTTAAGAAATCAAATCACGAATTGCCAAAGCCGCAGCCGCCTTTAACAAAATGAGCAAACTCTTCAGAAGCCATGATCTTACTCTTGAAATGAAGGTGAGACTTCTGAGATGTTACATCTTTTCTGTTTTCTTGTATGGAGCAGAATCTTAGACACTCAATGAAAACATATTTTTGAGAGATGTGAGACTTCTGAGATGTTACATCTTTTCTGTGTTCTTGTATGGAGCAGAATCTTGGACACTCAATGAAAACATATCCAAGAGAATAGAAGCCTTTGAAATGCGACTTTATCGAAGAATGCTAAGGATATCATGGACTGAATGTGCCACTAATGAAGAGGTACTTAGAAGAATGAATAAACAAAGGGAAATTATGAACACTATCAAGATCCGGAAACTGCAATATCTGGGCCACATCATGAGGAACGACTCCAGGTACTTTTTACTACAGACAATCGTCCAAGGAAAAATCGATGGAAAAAGAGGTCCTGGAAGGAGAAGAAAGTGGACCTTAGAAAGTGGACGGGAAAAACATCAGCTGAACTCTTCCGCATGGCTGTGGACAAAATTAGGCTTGCCATGCTGGTTGCCAACATCCGAAACGGATAGGAACCACAAGAAGAAGAAGTGCTATATGCTAACTCTGGATTGTGAACGCCCCATCTAAACCCAACTGCTATAAGCTAACTGCAATAACGTTCCAAGCGAATAATTTGTGTAACTCAAAGTTTATAACCTCACTTTTGCTACCAAATATGACCAAAACAAATATGGCCGCCGTTTTAACAGAGTTAGCGGACTCAAACCTGCGCTATCTGCTATCTCGTCTGTTAATTTTTTCTAACGTACTACTATAGCATTGAATTAACACAGACTTAGCCAGCTAACTCCAACATTGTGAATACCCCTATAGTCCGAAATAGGTTAAGTTTTATTTATAGTTGTTCACTTCACAAAATTTTCAGTTCTTAATTATTTTCACAAAGTAGATTTTTAAATTAAGATGCTTCAAGAAACAGAAAAATTTCAAATTATTATCACTAAAATTAGAATATTCACATATTAAAGAATTATTTTTGAAGGACAAAAAAACCTAATTCTGAAACGAAACTTAATTAGTAATGGAATGTTTCTCTCCTCTGATGTTCAAGGAACGCAGTTCATTAGCAAATATTCATTACAGTATAGGTCCAAGCACTGTTCCCTGAGGTACTTCGAATACAATTCAATTTTCTTTATTCCAATAAAACACTGTACAAAGTAAAATAGAATAATCATGGAATAATTATTTGCCCGCATGGACTGCTGATCCGTGCGCGGGGAAAGAGTACCTAATCTATATAGGTAACAATAGTGTAAAAACTACAATCAATAACTTATATTAATTCAAGTTTAGTCTATAAAAAATATGTTAAATAGTCAGACTGTATTAACGACGATTTACGTAGCACAAGTACCCGACTCAGAATACTTCATCTTCTGGTGAGCTATCTGAACTAACGATTTACAACATTAAATAGAAAGTAGAATCTAAAAGCAGAAGATAAATAATAATAATTATAATAAATAAAAGAAACTCGGTTGAGGCATGAAGGGCTTGAAACACAGAATCACAATCCAGTGAGGTTTGTGGATGATATGTGCCAATTGCTTTGTGTCACCTATATGGCGATTCCAGCAGCGCCGCGGCGGCCACCCGGCCGATTGATCGGAGCCAAAACCTACTCTCTTTTTGTAGGCGGCAGCATCAAGTTCTTCTGCATCTATGATTGTTTGTGGGAGGTTTCGATAAATCAAATGGGCAAGTAGAAAGGGATTACTGTTCAGTGACGTTAAGTTGATCTGGGAAAGTTATATCCGTAATTTATTCGGTGTCTGGTTTGATAATCATGTTGTAAGTTTGTAAAGATATTGGTTTTATTTGTTTTTATAAATGTGAGGATGGATTTCAAGTAAAGCTGGCAGATATCCAGGACCCGGAAATCGGAAAAGAGCTGGTATGACGAATATCTGATTGGTTTATTTAGAATAATTTTTATAAGCGCTCTCTGCGTGATAGCCAGAGGCTCAAGTACAGCGGCCGAGGCACCGCCCCACGCCACTATACCATATTGAACTGTAGTTATATTGCTGAAATGCTACCCAATCTTAACAGTTTGTGTACGACCTTGTAGATAGGATTTGAACCATTCAAGTACTTTACCTCGGATTCCAATGCTTTCCTGCTTCTTTCAAAGCTGATATTTTTTTGTAAATTGGTCAACATCATCATCTTACGTGCAAGAATTAGGCTATTGCCTGTTCCGACTTACAAACAGGTTAAAGTTATTTGAATTCAAGTAAGTTATAAGGATTTACATTTTATAGATAACAAGCAGCTACTGACATTTTTTACGTGGCCTTCCAAATGATCTTCTGCGTCCTAGTCTATAATTTTATATCTGTAGGGGAAACCTTTCTGCAGACATTCTTTTTATATTAAGTTCCTTACGTTGAATTCGGTATCCTGTTACTTTTTCATTCAAATGGTATATTTCCAGCTCTGATCGGATATCTTCTAATTGTAAATTGATAATTTTAGATAATCTTCCGTAAATGTGTAGCCTACCTGTCCACATTGAACAAGCCAAAGTAAGCGTTGATGTAGTCGTTGGCTTTTCGCTTTCCGGGCTCAGGAGGCGGCATATCGTTGGCTCCCGCCCCTGGCGTTGCAAGGGCAGCTGTTGCCGCCTCCGTCCCTGTCCCGGCGCCGCCTCCCGGTCGCAAGATCTCCACTCTGAGGATGCCGTCACGTGGCCACGTGTCTCGCACGTGTTCCAGACACGTGGTCGGTGAACGCGAGAAGACCACGTGGATGTAGATCAGTACGAAGAACGTTACCATTGCCTGCCAACCAAATCTAATGTTGTTAGTAATAAATGTATTAGTAAATTTTATTTACTTATTGAATAACTGATACATTTTATTAGTAACCTTTCATGAATTGAATTGAATTTATGGCCAAAAATCAACAAATACATATTTGTGCAATATAATTACCAGAGTATACAATATACAATTACCTACAAATAGACATTGATTGTAACTTGCATAACAATAATTACATCATGTGTTCTGATAAGATAAAATTAAAAGGTATTTTAAATACTTTATAGTGTATAATTTATGTTTTAAAGATGTATGTTCCTGTTGTATCTTTCATCAACATTCAGCTTTCATTACTGATTCCTTTCTAACTTATATAACGAGACCTAAAGGGCCGTTTACATTAGTTAAGTTCATTTGAATTCAAGTTTTGTATGAAATGAATGTATTTTGCAAACTTGAAGTCAAGTTTATAAGAGAAGAAACTTGAATCCACTATACACTAGACCCTACTCCAAAGTTTGTAGATGTTGAACATGTTTGACTTTTGGATTCAACTTGAGTCTTAGAGGTACAATCCAACCTAAAAATGGGGAAATGAGATGAAAAGTTAATGTTGTTTCCCATGACGAAACACTATATAATAACTTTGTTGTAGTTTTGACACTGTGTTACTTTGTAAATATTTGAAAAAAACACTTACTTTTATGGGAAATGAAGAATGCATTTCACTCCTGAGGGGGAGTTTCATCATAAAGCTTCATTACTGAGGAGGTACCGAGGCTGAGGCTGATCTTGCGGATGCCTGGAGCCGAGGCTAATAAAGCTCCTCCTCAGGAGTGAAATGCATTCCTCATTCCACCATAAAAAGTAAGTGTTTTTTTTTGACGTGATAACGTCTTATAAATTGGTTTGCCGGGAGACACTTCAAGAAACTGCGTTACGTTCCCACGTTATGCGCTCACAATGAGAGCGAGTGAGAGCGTTCGTTTCGGTTCACGGTCGTCTGGAAAGAGCACGAATAGGAGCAGTGGCGAGCAATGCCGCACCAACCCGAAGGCATTCACCTGGAGAGAGAGTGAAACGGAGCAGTCAACCTGCGCAAGCGCCGCAAGCAATCTCCTGCGACTGCGCCACTAATTCAAAATGTCAAGTCAATGGCTGTCTCTCTCGCTCTTAGGTGGGCGCGGGCTAACCATGCCCGAGTGGAAGGGACGCGTGCCTCTCACTCACTCTCATTGTGAGTTATTATTTCATCCTTCTTCCTACTATACGAATGAATATTCACATTAAAATTATTTTACCACTCAAAGTCGTTGTCACGTAAAACTTTCGCCCGTATACCGACTTTACAGGCAACCATGCAATTTTTTTAATACAAGGTGGGACAGAGCCGATTGACGAGTTTAGAAGGGTTTATAGGTAATGAACCTATCAACTTGGAAAAACTTCTTTAATGGGTTCAATTCAGTTTGATATGTAGTTTTTATTGTCATTTTTTGAAAATCATATCAGTTAAATGGCGACCAGGAATACTAGAATAAGAAAAGAAGTAGGAATGAGAGATGTCAGTAAAAGGATAGAAATGAGACAGTTGGGCTGGTATGGACATGTACAGCGAATGGGAGATAATTGCAAAACAAAACAGTATGTTAATGTGAGAGTGCAAGGAAGGAGAGAAATGGGAAGTTCAAGGTCCCACATATGAGGATCGGATTGAGAAGATAGGACGGAGAAGAGGAAAGATGTTCCAGAGATGAAGAGAATAGCAATGGATAGGGAATCATGGAAGAAATGGACTGAGGCTACCCCAACGCTTTAAAGGCACACTGGGGAGAGGCAAAGAAGAAGAAAAAGAAATGGTGACCATCATCAGCAATACACTGATGTAGCGTACTTTTGAAGTTTTAAATGCATTTTGGCACACTGCGATTGGTAAGGCCTGTATCTCCTCTCTGATTCGCTCCTTTAGTTCTTTCAAGGTGTGTTTGAAAACGATCGCATATGCTTAAATGAGGTGAGCATGATGGCCATTGTTTTTGATAATGGCAACATCACCGTCAATGTTGCCATGAAGTGAAGTTTTTAGCTTAAAAATTTCTAGTTTCATTCAAGATTTAGACTTTTTGAATAATAATTATCAAGTTACTGTTTTAGATTTTTCGATTCTAGACTCTAATAGTATCTATTTGATTCAAAATTTGCTCGTTTATCTGAGTATTGAAGAGCGTAAATTGTATTTTGAAAAGTGAGAGTGACATAACCAACTTTTTGATTTGGACAGTATATAGTATAAATTGGAAATGGGACAGTTTTGGGCATGAGCCTGTTGTGCCTTTCCTCATGTTAAGTATGTGTACACAATGTGATAAATAAATAAATAAATGTCACTCCCAGCGTTATGTGACATTGTTACAAACGTTTCTGCGCCCTAAATTGGAAGAACTTGCCGAGGAACATGACTTGGGAGAAATATGGTTTTTGCAGGATGAATCTACAACCCAGACAGGGTGCATTTCAATGAAAGTGTTGAGAAAATGTTCCCAGGACGGCTTATCTCACTAAGGGTGGACTTGAGGTGGCCGGCACGATCACCCAATTTGAGCATATGCTATTTTTTCTATGGGTTTACCTCACAAATAAAGTTTTTAAACATCGCCCACACACCTTGGAAGAGCTAAAGGAGCGAATCAGAGAAGAGATCCAGGCCTTACCAATCGCAGTGTGCCAAAATGCGTTTTAAAACTTTAAAAATACCCTACATCAGGGTATTGCTGCTGATGGCCGCCATTTAACTGATATAATTTTCAAATACTACATTTCAAACTGAATTGAACCCATTAAAGAATTTTTTCCAAGTTGAACGGTTCATTTCAAGCTCTTATAATGATTTTGAAGGGATTATGATTTTTTATGATGTTATTCTAGCCGTTGAGCAAAGTAGGCTAAATATAATTGAAACAGACTTCCCTGAGTTGCAAAGTGACAATGCAGGTTTTTGATTCAAATTTGACTTGAACAACAAACAATACCTTCAGATACTGTTATTGGAGATATGTTGTGATATCTATCCTTAATGAAAAAACTGGGATGTTGTCAGAAATATCACTAATTTATTGTAAAGTTACACACATGTTTCAACAGCAACGGTGATCCAGGCCCCGGGCTATAAATGGGCAGACTGGGCATTTGTCCAGGGCGCCAAATTTTTAAGGGCGCAAATAAGAGATGATGATGAAAATAGTTTAGAGGATCAAAATATCTGACACAAGATTTTCAAAAATACATAGAACAGAACATGTAAATATAATACAGGCTACCGGAAATGTAAAATGTAGGCCTAAATAGTAAGAGACATGAGAATTATAAGCTGATATCTTATGAACTATTATCTTATGAAAATTTAACTGATAACATTTAAATACCATACTCTCTGCTCTTGTTCAAAAAAGATCCCAGAAAGAAGCCATACCATAAGCTGCGAACAAACTATGCCTCCTACCATAATGCCATTAGAAGTGAATTTGAATATGAATGTCTGCACTTCAAAATGTATGAGGAAGTTTACTTTCTCAAATCTTGAAGTAGCTGAATATTTTTCTAAGCAGTCTATTTTGCTAAGAGAGGATTTTTCGCTTTGAATCGTCTGTAGAATGAGGTCTACAGTTTTGTGTTTGAAAGACGTGATCTTGTTATCTCTTGTTATTCACTTCATAAGATATAAGTAGCATGGATTATTTGCTTTTACATTGTGGTAATAAGGGGGGCGCCAGTAGAACATTTGCCCAGGGCGCCAATCACCTAAGCCCGGGGGCTGCGGTGATCCAAAGATGCGACCACACACTGAAGATGACACCATTGGTGTTGAAACAAAATATGTAATTCTACAATAAATTAGTGGTATATCTGACAAAATCCCAGTGTTTTCATAAATAATAATACCTTGATGAGAAGTGCAAACTCGATGAACCGTCGCACAGGCCGCGGGAAGGTGCGAGCGTAGGCGAGTGCCGCCTTGAAGAAGAGTGCATGAAAGAGGCGGTCGCGCACATTTATCAGCGGATTCGCGTTGTTGTTGTTGTTATTATTGTTGTTGTTGTTGCGGGCACGATTGGTGTGTTGTTGGCCGCCTCCGCCATTTTCCGCCCCCACCCCACCAGCCGCCCCCACTTCCACAGGCATTTCACGCCAACCAGCTGTCTTCACGTGTCTTGTTTATCTGATGCACGCCTGAATGCCAATATCGCATCGTTGGACTACTTTCTGCAATAAGAAATTAATGCTATTAGATTTCATTGCCAAAACAAAATACAGCAGTTTCAATCAAAATATAATGAAATATTAAGTACTACTATAAATAGATCATATTTCAGACTGGCGTAAATTTATGTTTTTTATAAAGTGTGAATTATAACCTCAATCTTTAGACAACATCAACTTTTTATCAAAATATTTGGAGAGAAATAGTACAGGATCAGCCTAGTTTTTCCTTCAATGTCATAATCATATTATGAGTCTAGTATTTTGTACAATAAATAAATGAATAAAGACTAGTGTATTGTGTCAACTTGAATAATAAAACAGTTTTTCTATTCTATTCTAAAAAATATAATATTAAAATAGTAATTATTAATAATATATATTTTAAAGTATTTCAATAAGGCTACTTGATTTTTTAATAAATAAAAAATAATTCCATAGTAAGTTACCCTTTTTTAAAACTTTTTTGTTTTTACACTACTTCTTCATGTGTTAGAATGTTTTATAATTTTTAGGATGGACATGTTAAACGTCGGTCCCGGCTGACTAAAATGCAGTCATGTCAAAGGCCCTGAAATAAATCAGTTGCGACATGAAAACTCTGACACCAGACCTCAGCCAGCCAGGTCACTTGATATTATTCCATAATACTCCAAGTTTTATAAGTTGCATACAGTGGTAATATTTCAGAATTTCAAAAAAAAACTGAAAAATGCCCCTTTTTTGAAGACCAGTAGCTACAAAACCAGAAAGAGCTAAATCTTGTGCTACAACTCAATTTATTGGAAAGTTTATGGTCATTATTTTTATAGAGATTGCTTTTTCTCAAAGAAACCGAAGTTTTCGAAATGAAATTGGAAAAATTACCAACATTTGGGAGTTTTTAGAGTTGGGGCTGCCCTCTAGTGTGTCAACAAATTTCATATTTGTATTCAGCGTTTTAAAATACATATAAATCCGACGAGAAAAATTCTTTCGGAGCTGTTTTCTAAAAAAGAACCATTTGACTGGACTATAAGGGCTTTTTAGTGTTATTCACTGCTAACTGTTTATGCTCGGAATGTTCCCACGATAAAATTCAAAACCCTAACAAATGCATAATAGTGTCTTCCAAATAATACCTAAGATTCTAAAAATATGTTTTTTTTCTCTTGATTTGGTTTCAGATAAATCTAAACAAACAGCAAATGGAAATAAACCTAACCTAAACTTGTACCTAAACTCTAACCTCAATCTAGTTAAAGATATTACACATTAAAATACAGAAAAATGTTTAATGCTTGACTTGTGAGTAGTTTTAAGATAACAGCAGTATAATTTTCCAACTAAAAATTTAGCCTAATACATGCTTAAAAGAATCAATTTTGCAGCCTGAATCACCTGAATGTACAACAAATTCAAGTAACTGAACATTACTTCTTATCAACTAAAATATTATGATAAGCTAAAGTTTGATAGGAGATTAACAATGCAATATTTTATTTATAGTGGAAAACCCCGTTGATAATATCGTGCCTACTTACCAGTTGTTATGATAAGACAGTAGAATAAATGTTTGATACTGAGCAATACATTTTGAATTACTTTCACCATGACTTAATAACAATTAAAATTAGGTACATTGTTCAACAATAGCTTTTAATGTATGCAATTGGGATAAAATTATATTTTCAAGCAATGATAGACATCAATTAGACTACCGTAATATCAAATGAGTGGCCGACTGCTCTAGTTAATAAAACATGACTCAATCCTATACAACTTTCTACAATTAAGTGGTTGAAAAAAGAGTAAAATATTGAGATCACATTTTTAAATTAATAAAAAGCAAAATGAAAAATTTAATAAATGTATTAACTTACTAATATCAGGCCAATCGTCAGAGAAACATATTTTTCAAGCAATACAATGATACAAAACTCGAAATTCAACTATTGTATGTTACTGTTATCAATTTGGTAGACTTTATCATAATCTTCTTAATCACTTTGCAGGAACTCACTCGATATTCATGCAACTTTTAAGTTAACTAAATGCCTTGAACTAAGTTACATCTGAAACTAGATGTCAAAAGACTTTACACAACTTTACCACAGTTCCATTCCATTTCGATTATCAAAATCAAAATACGACAACTCCACTACGACAATCATATGTTTTTATAAGAGTTGACCAACAGCATGAATTGACCTGCCATCACCTATTTGACCTCAAATATATTTATTAGATAAAAAGATCATTTAACTCCTCTCATAGTTTTTAGGGAGAATTCAATCATTATAATTTGAAAATATATATAAAAACGTGATAATTGTATAGAGGTGATGAGGTCACATAGCGTACCTAATAATTATTGACAAAGACTGGCAAGACTGGCTGTGGTTGGCCCAGGCAGGAAGTTTGAATCTGAAATCTGACTACAGCAATAATGTGGAAATACTTGAATAACTTATTACTGCATGTTTTTGCAATTTGCAGAACACTAGGCCTACGGTTTTTAAATTTTGAAAATCTTTATTTGTCTTTTTGTTGATATTGATGTTTCATGAAAATTTTGTAATCATTTTCCACGCAAATTCCGTGGCTCAAGCAAGCATTGCAAGCATTGCTCAGTTGGTTTCATCATTGAACCTCTTAAGACAGCGCTAACCAGTTTTTTCTCTAAAATTATAATATTGTTTGGTTAAAATCCCATAGCATTCTCCTTTTTCTGTTTTTTTTTAATTCAGTTTTTTAAATATCCAGCAAGCATCTTTATATCTTTAATTTTTTACAGTTCTTTGCATCATTATGACTATCCTCCCTACATAGGTAGGTAGCCTACTAGAAAAATCTTCATCCAACGCCTTCATACTTTATTCATCAATCATATACATCTATACTCACAAAAATTGCAAAAAACACACAATAATTTGTATAGGGTACATAAAAATAAAAAGAATCAAATGGCTCACAAGAATTCCATCTCATCGTGAGCCTATTAGGAAAATACAATCAATAAAATTACAAAATAAGGTAAAACACACCTATGCTATTGAAGAAAGAAGAACAAGAGGTTTGAAAAAACTAAAGAAACTATGATAAAATTATAGATGTTAATAAACGAGAGAAAAAACTACTAGAGGGTCGACTAGGTATAATTGGTATAAAGGACAGATAAACAGAAACAATGCCTACATTAGCCTATAGGTACTAAATAGGTAGGAGAAAAATACCTGAATGATAGAAAGCTGATAGCAGATAGAAATAATGATAGAAAGCTCCAATGGAAAGAAGGGAGTATGGGTGATAGTATAACACTCAAATCATAAATGCAAACTTAGAATTAGACGCAAGCAAGTGCAAAAAATGCGAATTAATTCAAACTCGGAATTGCAATTAAAAAAATAATATTGAAGTAGGTTTTAATATTTATTTTGGTCATAAATAATGTGGAGATTGAAAAAAATGAAATGTACCACATATTATCCTATTTTAAGTGTATGAGAGTTTATTTTTTAGAATAGCCGGAAATTGAAGTGGTTTTCGTCCTTTTGCAGTCTTTCAAACAGACATTCAACCAATTAAATTATTTTAAGATACCACAATAAAATTCATATATTTTTCAATTTATGATTTGTTTTTATTAGTATTGGATCATGCAGGTTTGATTTTCCTCTCACAAATTAAGAATAAGAGTTTCACAATAAGAGAACAAGGCACGGTTTTATAAAGTCAGTTTTTCAAGGACAAGTATGATAAACTCATTCAAATGTAACAATTGAAAAATGAGCAATTCATGTTGCTCAAAGTTTATTATTTCACATTGGTGAAACACAATATCTTGTTTTGATTCTATCGTGTGAAACTAGTAAGTTGGTTCGATTCACAGACGATACAAAGAAGAATCTAGTCTCAAATATTACCAATAATTGTAAAAAATATAGAATTAAAATTATAGTGAGTAGTCGTTGCTCGGCAGAAATAGCTTTCCTGAAGTTAGTTGAGGTTCTTTCCAGTACAGGTTTGATTTTTTAAGTAAAATATCGTCCAGTGAGTATTAGAATGTATTACATTCTAGTGTGATGGTGAATACTTTACTGTACTGGATGTCTATAAAAAATAAGGAGCTATCCGGATCAATTTTTCAACTAGCCTATATACAAGGATAAGCATAGAATCAATTGAATCTATACTCACTGAAAATATAAAATGATTCTTTCTATGCTCATCTTTGCATATGGGCTACTTGAAAAATTGACCCGGTTAACTCCAGACAGTAATAAAGTATTCACCATCACACTCTATCTCTGTAATACTCAGTGCCGGTTGCACAACAGCCGGTTAAATTTTAACCGTGATTAATTCCACGAGAATCAATCAGAGAAGCTGTCTTTTCAAAAACGCCTTTTCTGATTGGCTCTCGTGAAATTAATCACGGTTAAAATTTAACCGGCTGTTGTGCAACCGGGCCTCAGCATGTACCCACATACCTATAGTGAGGTCCACGTTATAATGACAGTATTTGATCAACTTTGGTTTTGATATCCTTGTCTATATCATTCGACAAAGCCGGTGGTACTATCCATTTCTAGGTCCACAACGATGCCAATTATGTTTTTGACAGTGTAGAAATATAATTAATTAATTCAGAGAATCGGCATCGCTATTTTTCTATCTTTATCCACTGTCATTATAACGTGGACCTCACTATAGTCAGGAATCAAAACTTCTATGTGTTATCTGTTAGGAAAACTACAACTCTTATAAAACCTGTGCTTATTTCGCTTTTGCTCCAGTTTTCATCTTTCTAGTGAGTTTCTTACCCTCATACATATATGGACTGCACTCACTCAAAAGTAGTTTTTTGGAGAGCGACATGTTTTTTACATTTGAAATTAAACAACAGACTGGCCTACCTTGAGGTTTGGGTGGAATAAAATCTCTCTTATATTCCAGGAGAGTGGGGAATGAATCTTTTACTGTAATTGTTACTCTATCCAATAAATAAATAAAGTATTCCCTTTATAAGAGATCAAAGAATCTTATCATATTAAAGCTTATAGAATCAAATTCAATAAGCTCAGTGAGTATAGAATGTAATTCTGAATAAGCTAAAAATTCTATTGATAATCATCCAAAGGTGAGTGTAATTATGAAGCCATGCTTGATGTGCAAGCATTTTTCATTTTAATACTTGCCGCCTTCAGTCTATAAATAATAGTATGCTGCTATTGAATTATTACTTTTTCAAGTTTGGTAAGTCTATCAGGTTTAATACTTGATTCAATACCCGAAATCAATAAAATTGTCTGATGTATATGCTATTCACTAATAAAGTATACCTGATTTTGAACCAATAACCTGATTAAAGTTTTTTTCTAAACTGGAATAATATTTTCTGAAATTGATACGGTAATTGAAAAATCGAATTCGAGAAAACGTATCCTCGAAATTTCATCAATTTATCTGCCACCTCTTCTGAATATATCATAAGTATCCAAATCTATAAACTTTTAAGAACGTCACCAGTAAAACGTTTCCAAAAACACATCCGCAAGACCTTAAACTGACTTTTTTCATGATGATTTTAAAATTGATTTTTTTAATTGTTTTTTGACATTCTGAACCTTATGGCTAAACTTGGTGTCGCTGAGAACGAATCTGCAATCAGAATTCCTCGATATCTTGAAAAATAGCGAAAAACCCCAACTGCTGATCATCCTGCAACCGCGCGTTGACAGTCATCCTGCAATGCGGCCGGAACACTTCCCGTTCAGACACGCATCTCAAATGACAACACTGCCAAGCTGTGAGAAACCAGCTTGCACTGCGGCGCTAGGTTCAGTTCTGTCTGGAAGGCTCAAGGGAGTCTAGTCAGTTGAGTTGTAACCTGGCTCAAACTGAAGCTGATTTCCTAATTTGTGCTTATGAGCCCAAGAAATCACTCGGATCATAATAAGCAACTCTGAATTATCGTTCTATGATTGCCAAGCTAATTTCGAAGGTAAGAAATATTAGAAATTTAAAAATCAATTCAAATTTTAATTGATGCCGGTACTGTTTACTTGATATGATTAGAACAAATTATTTGAAGTTATATGACCATGAATATAATAAGTTATCAATAGTGTGTAATATCAATGAGATAGAACAACTAAGTTGAAGTGAGTTAATATTATTTTTTTAATAAGAAAACTGATTCAAAGACAAAATAATTCAATCGAATTCAAGTTGATTCATAAACTGATAACAATTATAGTGTCTAGGAGTTTCGCCGGTCTCATAACATTGAAGAATGATTCGATTCAATTTGCTTCAACATCTTAAATTGAAGAGTATTTGTGAAGACTAGTGTAATATTATTCCTCCAAGTATAATACCCTTCATAATAATAATATTCCAGTATAGACTATTACTCCAAGTGTAATAATATTCATAGTTTGCTTGCTCTTAGAATTATTTATTTTATGAAATTCTTATCATACATATTGTGAGTTATCGTATCTAATTTAAAATTCATTTTCCCTCCTACACACAGATGGATAGTCTAGTAGGGGGATTCCAAAATATGTTGTATATTGTATTTCTTATTCGCGTATTATGTTTTTTTGGAAATAAACTGAATTGAATTCCTGTAAAGTATACTAAATGTATCCACTTGGCATCTAGAATTGGTACCTATTTGAGCTATGTTTGCTAATCATTCTTCAACAAAAATGTTTTTCGTGTTCACTGAGTTTTTGTTAAGTTTTTTTTTGGGGGGGGGGGGTTGATTTCGATTAAAATACTTTTATAAACTCAAATACTTTCCTTAAAGAAGTTTTTCATGAAATGTTTCATTTCCTAAACAGCCTAAACAGTTTGGGTCCTACAATTTCAAGATAATAAATTCTGCTGATAATTTTAATACTGTAATCTCAATTATAGTTAGGTACCGTACACAATATATTATATTAATATTGAATGTGAAAATTATACCAAACAACCTACTGGAACGATTTTATAGTGAAACTGAACATTATTCTTTGAAGGTATATATTTCACTCTCTAAACAAAGACATGATATTAGAGTACGGTATGAACCTATGTACGGCACTTGTCATTATTACTACACACTCTCGCGTTTATTATGGATATTGTACACATCTTTTGTATTTCACTGTTGTAATTAATCAACATCCACATTGAGCAGTGCACATTTTTCGAATAAATTTTCAATTTATTAAAACTTCTAATTTTATTTGACAAATTTATCAGTTGGTAGGATGAATATAGATGCTTCAAGTGTTATAAGAGATCTTGACCATTATTGCAAATTTCTAGATTAATGAATACTGTAGGTAGAGTTATGATAAGACATAATGCAGGACTTGAAACATTGATCGAATTCAGAACATTTGCGGAGGTTTTCAGTTAGGTAAATAATTTTAATATTTTTCAAGACAATACATGAATAGTTGCGAATTGCGGCTTCGAAATCGAAAGACAAGTAGATATCAAATTGAGTTTTGACTGAGTTGCAGCTTGGTCAATTATCGCTACCCTCGAAATCATGAAAATTCACGATCGAATTAATTCGATAAAGGAACAATGAAGTAGCTGATATTTGTGTATAGTTTCCATTAAGTAAAACTGTTCACTACGGTACCCAAGTAGATTGCGTTAATAGGCCCATGGTTGTACAAGGTAGCCTACAATCTTATCTATCAAGGTGTTGTTCAATTACTAATTGAAAAATATCCGATAATCTTTTAACAAGCATTCAATATTAACATTAATTATAAAATATTCTATTAATTTAAAGTACCTATTGGAATTATCAAAGCTGAGAAAAATATTACAGAAAGTCAAACCATTATAGCTCAATTAGTTTATAGGCTAAATGGGTTTTAATAATATATGAAATCAACTTTATAAGAAATTATACTATTATTTCGAGTTTATATTTATAATACATTGATCATGCGCATAAGTTATTGAATATCAAAATTTATGGCTCAATTTTCATTTATATAGATAACCAAATCTTTTCTACACGTTCATAGATGACATATTTTGATAATTAATTAATCATTCTATATTGTTAAAAGATGATCTGGCGAGAAAGAGATAGCGCTATCCGCTTTGTTGAATATATGTTTGAATAATTTTCATTGTTTTTCGAAATAAAAAAAAAAATGCTTCATACAGACTATACGGGAAATCCCAACTATCAAGAGTTGTTTTGCATTTTCATTTATTAATATCAAACTCGTTTTTCAATGATAATTTTCTAATTAATAGTCATTGAACAGTATTCATGCCTCTAGCATCAGAGCATAACCAAAAAATGTGCAGTTCCAAGAATTAATTTAATCAACAGAACTGATTTGAAGCTTAGATGCAAAACAAAATATAACTATAAATATCAAATCATTTTTGTCAGAATCTCACGCTCTTCAAACCTTTCTAGAGTAACTTTAGTTAACTTTTACAGTAATTTGATTGTTTTGTGTTGAGGCCATAACATGCAGTCCCTCTTCCTCACAGCACTCCTTAGCTCAATCGTCATAGTTTTGGCACTACCAGAATGGTAACTATGCATTTATAAAAAAATATTTGAATAATTTACTAACTACTACAATATTTTAAAAATGAAATATAATTGAATTCTAGATTCATTATTAATGATTGAACATTATATTTGAATGATTTTTCATGAATGATTTGAAACTGTGCAATTGCATGTTGATCAATTAAAAATTAATAAAAAAATCAATTAAAGAAATAATAAAATTCACTTCAATCGATAAAACTTCTCATCACGGAACCGCATAATATTTTATTGTTTTATTCATTTTTACAGCTTCCCATTTCATCTTATAATATAGCCATGCTATAAAAACACTTCACTTGAATAGACTATTTTTATAAATCAATAAAACAATATTAAAACTTTAAATACCCTTTATTATTTCAAATAATATTTTATTTCAATTTTAAATGATAAATATTTCAAATAATAAAGGGTACTGCAAGTTTCAATATTGTTTTATTAATATAGCGAGGCTGTATTAAATTTAATAAACGTTAGTTGATGATTTAGGACATAAAAGAATTCGACATTTCACCCAATTCTCTGATGAAATTAAAATTAGAGGAATCGGTACCGGTATTTATGCCATTATTCTATTTTAATTGGAAGCTCGTAGACTAGCTTGAAATCTTTGAGCAATTACACTATTTTAAATGTAGGCTACCAATGCTTTAAATAGTTAGCCTCTAATAGTAATTATTCATCATTGAATTGATGTTAGTAAAAATTGAATGTTATTCCAAAATTCATTTTACGGTACGGTAAAATGATTAATGGTATATCACGGTTAATGATTGATTAATGGAAAAATGGGAGATTAAGAGAGTAATGGGTGATTGAAGAGTATTGCGAGACCTGTGAATGAGAAAAAATTGAAAACTTTCTTGTTTTTGTAGTCGATATTGAATTGATGCTAGTAAATATTTAATGTTATTCCAAAATTCATTTCACAGTACGTACAGTACTTGATTAATGCAAAAATGGGAGATTAGAGAGTAATGGGAGATTAAAGAGTATTGCGAGACCTGTGAATGAGAAGAAATTAAAATCTTTCTTGTTTTTGTTGTCGAGGAGTTTCTTACGGGAAGGTCAAACCCTATATGAGTTTCATTTCGTGGATATAGATTTCAATTTTGTCAAGAAAACCAGAGTTGGGCTAATTCCCTCTACTTCAAATACTTCCCTTTTTCTTCTCCTCTTCACCCCTTCTTTCCTTACTTTTATACCCTCTACCTGCCTATTACATGGGTAACCATAGTTGGCTGGGTATTCTTCATCCTTTCTTTCTTTTCAGCACACCCCGACATGAAGCCTGTTTTTTGTATTTAATCGGGAATTTATTGACCGAGCGAAGTGAGGTCTAAGATTCAAGTCGACGGTTTGGCATTTCTCTTAATGTTTAAATTTTTGAATGTTTAAATGTTTATATGTTGCGCATTTACGGCGAAACACGGTAATAGATTTTCATGAAATTTGACAGGTATGTTCCTTTTTTAATTGCGCGTCGACGTATATACGAGGTTTTTGGAAATTTTGCATTTCAAGGATAATATAAAAGGAAAAAGGAGCCTCCTTCATACGCTAATATTAGAGTAAAAATCAGACTATAGAATAATAATTATTCATCATAAATCAGCTGACAAGTGATTACACAGATGTGTGGAGAAGCCAGTCTATTGCTGTATTTCCATAAGGTCTAAGTTATAGTTTGAATCAGGTACTTGTGGATGAGGTCTACTGTTCACAGAACTACTAGTATTGTGTTGATTGGAATAAAAATTGATTGATTGATTGAATTGTATGGGTATGAAACGAGTTGATTGATGGTTTTTATTGTGTGATGCAGGAACGAACAAAGAGGGGAAGTGCCACTGGAATCAAGGAGAGCAGTGAATGCATGCGGAGACGTCAAGTGCCACTTCGGAGGTTACGTCATCCAAAGAGGACAAGAGTCAACATGTTTTTGCTACAAGGTGAGATACCTGCTCAAAAGTTCTACTCAAATGTAAATACAGTAGGCTACTTCCATACACAATAAAATAGAATTGAATTCGATGAATATGATGGATAATAACGTGGAAGAATGTTTTGCATAGAAAAAATTGGACAAAATAGCTTGAAAAAACTCAAGTAATTAATGAATATTAATTAAGGAATACTGGAAACCATGAACAAAGATTATCTGAAAAGCGCGCCATGCCAAAAAATTGTACGTAACGTATGAGAAGTGAGATGAAATTGCGTTGTAATTTATACTTCCATAAAATTGACTGATTTTTTGACTTTGGAAATCAACATCGAAATAAAATTTGGACTATATTTTGGGGGAGGGCGAGGGCGCGCTTGTTGGCTCAAAGTTTGAGTGTTTAACACTGAAAGTTTCATTTCTGGAAGTTTACTATCTCTCCCATTCCTAGTTTTTAAGTGGGTAAGATTGAGCGTCTTTGCCCTCCCCCAAAATATCTTCCAAATTTTATTTCGGTGTTGATTTCCAACGTCTAAAAAATCAGTCAATTTTATGGAAGTATAAATTACAACGCAATTTCATCTCACTTCTCATACGGTACGTACAATTTTTTGGCATGGTGCCCTTTTCAGAGAATCTTTGTCCATGGTTTTCAGTATTTCTTCGCATTCTTGTATGAGTGAAGGAACTGATATGAAACAATCTTTGAGTTTGAGAATGTTACTATGATCTAGAAAATAGAAGTAAACAAACACCTATGAACGCATGAATTAAACAAACACCTCTGATGCGCATTTCCAAAGTTTCATGGAGAATGTAAACTCATAATGGAGGGATAAGGGAGGTGGGTTTTTCATGTATGTATATCATTGCTTTTTTACCAAACTGTTTGAGTACTTACTCTTATTATGTATTGCAATGGGAGACGGGTTTCTTATTTATATCAGAACATTTTCTTACTGAAAGCTTATATAATTTTGTAGGACTTTTGTTTGGTACACAAATTTTAGTTTCCACACCACAGTTTCCAATAGGGTCGGGGTAGAGGACGGGTGACGAATTCTTTTTTTGAGAGATATATTTTGTACGCTGTAACCGAGATTTTATTGATTGCTAAAAATGATTTTGCAATGACAGGGTCCAGGAGAGGTCTGCGGAGGACACGACAACAACTTTGTCTGCGAGACTGGACTCGAATGCAATTCATGCGGCATCTGCGTAGGATGCGCAAACAAAATATCTTATGGCTTCATGTGCTACGACGATGACAACAGCTGCATGTAGGCTGTACGCAATATCACCACACTTGGCATGCTCTATTCTGGATCGAACCACCGACTTAAACCACATTCCCAATTTACCTAAACAAACATTTCCAGGAGAAAATTGCTTTAGCAAAAAATTGACGCCAATTCTAGGCTAAATGCAATAACACCACACCTGGCATGTTCGATTCTGGATCGACCCAAACCACATTCCCAATCTACCTGAACTACCAACTCTACTAGAAGAAAATTGCTTTAACAGAAAATTGACGCCTATAGAATCAATAATGTTATTCTTAACGAGAATTTCCATTTTACAATTATTTTTGCTTAGTAATACAATTAGTGCATAGAAAATCTGATTTTCTTTCTACAACATGTCCTGAAACTCATTCAAGTTACCTTTTTCTTTGTTCGTTAAAAAAATTACAAATTTATGTTTTCATGTCAAGTTTTACAATAATTCCTCTCTCTCAATGTTTTAGATTTAGTTGAACAGTAATAGAAATGTCTTATTTGTAAAATGCAAGCCGAATAAATTCCTCGCTCGTATATTAATCTTGTAAACTATCTTCATAATAATTATTGTTGTACGGTATGTTATTTTTTCATGACTGTGTTGAAACTCGCTATATAATTATATTGTTTCTAGCTGTTAATAATAAATTCAATGTGCAGTGATAATTAAGTGTAATATTTTACTTTCGTTTGGTGTTTTAATTCTTCTAAATTTAAAAGTTGCATCTTATAGATTTATTTTTGGACGAAGATTGAGCTTGAACTATTCACACTAGAAACATAACCTATTTTTATGGACATTGTAACATTATCAAAATTTTGGAATGGAATAGTTTTGGGCTAAGCCTGTTGTTCCTACCCAATCATATTATTTTATATGATTTGTAATATTGTATCCACGAATAAATAAATAAATCCCAATTTTATCCGTGGTTTAAGTTTATTTGATGGTGTAAAATGTAATTCAAGTTGTTGACTGAATAACATTATTGGAAAGAATTGATGTTTAGCATAACTTTTCATGTAGGATGTGTTCTGAATTGAACCAAATATATAAACTTCACCTGAGCGTTGAGTTTTCATTTACATTTATACCAGATTATTATTAATATACAATGACTTCATAAAAACGTTCCTTTTCATTGAGAAAATATAAGTTGTTTTGCATGCATGTATGTACGAGGTCATTGTTCTGCATGATAATAATCATATTTTCAGGAATCAGTTTACTGAATGCAATTCGTTCACTGATTAGAAAATTAGTCAATCAATTGAGTAGGATAATTCACAGGGAAAAATCACAATTAAAATTGATATAGAACAAAATATTTTAATTTTACAATGAGTATTTGACATGGATAGTATTGCAGTATTATTGACAGCGTATTTTGTTTATATATTTCTAGTAGAAAAACTGTCGGTCCCGGCCGAAATATGACAGTCGTAAAGTCCATTGACGGCTTAAATTATATATTCAAGCGGTGGGACCTTCCCGCTATGGACTCGCCACCAACAAAAGCCATACGAATTTACTTTTTTCCAGTAGAAAAATTTTACAAGTATCTGTATCGATGGGGGTACTACAAAAATCCAAATTGAACATTGAAATGAGTTTTATGTACCTATATAATTATAATCTTACATGATCTTTATTTCAATGTAAATAAACATAACAAAGTAGATTATTTAATCAACTAACAAGCCAACTAATATGCAGGCAGTCCACGCTCAGAAGCTGGTACTGATTTTTGCCCGTTTTTAAGAGAAATCCATGATTGTTCAAGGATGAAAGGAAAGCGAAAAAATCGTTGACAACAATATTGTTTCTGTCGGCCGTCTGCACTTTCATCTCATCAACACTAAACATTGAACTGCCTCTGTGGTCCGCTTATCTTTGTAGAGAACTTATGAAACGTTTGGGCTGCGAAAAAACACCAGAGATTAGATAAGTATGAATAATTGATATTACAATAATATCAATTGGTTACCAATGTTATCAATTGTTGAATTATACAGTACGTATTATATACGTTCTATCACAAATTAGTAAATATATTATAATAGAAATGACATAGATATATTATTATATTATAATTGACCGAACGTAGTGAGGTCCTATGTTTTAACTCGGATTTTCTTTTGTCTGTCTGTATGTAACGCGATTACGGCCAAACGCGTTGATAGAATTCGATGAGATTTTACAGGGATATTCCTTTTTCAACTGCGCGTCGATGTATACCGTACACAAGGTTTTTAAAATTTTGCATTTTAAGGATAATATGAAAAGAAAAGGAACTCCTCCATACTCTGATATCACTATATATATCATATACTTTGAAGATAGAATTATTCATAATAAATCAGCAGACAAGTGGATTATTCATTGCATGCATTACGCAGATATCTGGCCGTGTCTATTTCTATAAGGTAGGGTTTCAATATTTTTTATGATGCGTGCCCATCAGTATCAATATTCTCACATTTGAAAAAACAAATTTGATAGGTGATTGAAAATAAAATAAAAATATATAATTAAATGAACTAAATATTGCTGAATAAATTATAATACCGGTATTCTTGATTTAAAAAAAAATTAATTTTAAAATAGTTGAGAAATATTTTTATAAGATGGAAAGATTAGGTATCACGGAACTGGATAAATTATCATATGGGATACAAATTCAAACGTGAACTGAGAGTTTATTAACATAAGTGAGTTCTTGATCTTGGAGAAAACAAATAACAGTTTTTAAGAATAAATTATGATTCAACTGAATCAACTAGAACAGGTGACATCAGATACTTGTGGATGAGAAATCTGCGTGAGGTCTACTGTTCAAAGAAATACTAGTAGTATAATCAATGTTTTCACGTTTTTAATTCCTTATTCAATGATTGATTTATCAAATTCATTTGCATTGAGTAATTGAATTACAAAATAGCCAGGAAAAGCATGTTGGTTTTTCAATAAGAGAGCAACAGGTACGGTATTCTATGTGCATGCTCTTACAAAATCGAGCATTCTGAAAGATCCAGCCGTCCAAAAGTATCGAATTTCTGAAAAAATTTAAGATAAATATTGTATGAATCGTAGGATATGTCGATGGGACTCAAAAGTTATGTACTTTTTTAGAAAAATACTTACAAAGTTGCTCAATTTAACATGGGAAAGATTGAATTGAATTGAATTGAATTGAATTGAATTGAATTGAATTGAATTGAATTGAATTGAATTGAATTTATTGCCAAAAATCACATACAAATATTTGTGCAATACAATCACTAAAGTATGCAATATACAATCACCTAAAAATATACATTTATTGTAACTTGCACAACAATAATTATCAACGTAATCAATGTAATATTCGGCACTGCCAACATAAGAGTCCTTGTGTGTTGGCAGTGAGTTGCGGTTAAATTATTCTGCTTCAATTCAGGTCAAGTAAGAAGCGATATAAAAATTAAAATAAAAAGAGCTAAAGAAAGTATTACAGCAATATACAAAAGTCTCAAAGGCTCAGAAAAAAAAATTAAAAACTTAAGAATAGTACATACTATATGACAAAGTAGAATCCAATTAACCACTGTGACGTCTTGAGGCCATCATGAAGTGAATATTTCACACAGGGAATACATAAAAATATACGATGATGAGGGAACATTTACAATACCTGGTTCGAGAACGTGAAAATGAAAAAACCATTGCTCAATGTTTTTAGTAACAATGCTTGTTGGATACAATATTATACTTTATACAACTAGTTTGAAGAATATGTTATGCTCAATCCAATAATCTATGCTTTTGCTTAAATTACGTGTCATTTGTTTATCTATAAAATCGTTGGAATTTTATTTATAATGTAGCTGCAATAATAGGTAAATTGATGCCTGCATATGGTTAGCTTAATGAGTTCTGTGTTGAATCTATTGTTAGGACGTGTATTATGGGGTGTTATGTGTGCAGGAAAATTAGATTTATTCTTATTGATATGGAGTATTATATTTTTCATATAATTCTGTCTTATTGTAGGGACCTTAAATTCAAGAAAAATGTCCCTACTAGGATAGAGTCGAGGTCTTCCTAATGCTGCTCTTATAATATGTTTTTGTAAGATAAATAATTTCTTCAGATGTGTATCATAAGCAGCTCCCCATACTTCATTAATATATTGAAATAATGAGTGAGCGTATGCAAAGTAAATTTTCCGTATAATGACTATGTTTTTTATTTTATTTATTTTGTAAAAAATGTAAATGAGGTATTTCAACTTTGAGCACAAATAATCTATGTGTTTGTTCCATTTTAAATGTTGATCCAATAATATACCAAGATATTTAATCGTGTGAACCCTTTCTAATGTTTTTTGTGCTTCTGTATTATCTGTAGAGTTTTCATTGTTATTATTTGTTGTCCCTATTTTAAGATTTAAATCTGTTGCTGGTTGTCCAGTTATATTGGGTGAAAAGGTGATATACTTAGTTTTGTCAGCGTTTAAAGTCAGGATATGATCTTGAAGCCATTTTCTAATAATTATTAGGTTTTGTATTGGCTATATTGAAAGTTTCTACCCAGCTTTTGCCGCTGAAGATCAATACAGTGTCATCTGCAAAAGACAGAGTGGTGCAATCTTGGAGGTTTAGTTTGAGTAGGTCATTCACATATAACAAAAAAAGAACTGGTGAAAGCACAGAACCTTGAGGCAAGCCGAAACCTGACGTATATTTAATATCAGTTTGACCCTGAAGATGTAGGTATTGTTTCCTTTCAGTCAAATATGAAGAAATAAATCATTTGCTGCACCTCTAATTCCAGCCCTATCTAATTTGTTTAATAATATATTGTGAGGTATCGTATCAAAAGCTTTTGATAGATCCATGAACACTGCAAGAGTTTTTCTATTGCTATTAAAATTGTCAAAAATATTTTGTTCAAGTGGATGACTGCATCTTTAGTTGACTTATTTTTTTGAAAACCAAATTGCTTTTCATTTATTATATTTTCTTTCTCTAAAAAAACTCATAATTCTGTTTTTTATTATTTTTTCTAATATTTTGGAAAGGTTACTTATCAAGCTTATCGGTCTATAATTTTCTGGTTTTTTTAAATCTCCGGTTTTAGGTATTGGGATGATTCTGGCTTCTCTGAACTTTTTGGGAAATATCCTTCATTTAAACATTTGTTGAATATATGTTCTAAGGGTCCAGTATGTGGTGAGAAATTTTTTTTATGAAAGGTCCTGTGAAGTTATCTGGTCCTGGTGTAGATTTTTTTTTCAACTGATTTATAATTGACATTATTTCGTTTGAGTTTGTGGGGTTGAGAAAGATACTGTGCTGACATGAATTTGATAGCGATCGAGGAACTGGGATATCACTTACATTTCCTGATATTTTTCTGGCAAATGATACACCCACGTTAGCAAAGTGATAACTAAATAATAAGTGATAAAAAGTGATAACTAAAAAGATAGACTTTCAGAGCACCAATGACGTCTCTGATCATCAAAAGATCAAGATGCGCGTGACCAGTACCTTGTATTCTAGATTCCTTGAAATATTATAGCGTGGAACCTACTGTAACAGTGTAACTAGGGTGCTATTGAATTGTCATGTCCCATGTGCGAGTGTGATGCCATCCTGCCAATTCACCCTATTTTAGAAATTTAAATAGAATATTTAAGTAAATTATAATAAAAACTATGCATTAAAAAAATTAAATTATCAAATTGAGAAAATATTTATGCTTGTTCTGTTTTTATTCCAAAATAAAAAATCGATAATTTAGATTTTAAGTAAATAAAATCAACCAACCAGATGTTGTTTATCAGATGTTTGTAGCCAATTCAGTTTTAATAAACCTTTATTATATTAATCAACAGTCATATTTCACCTCGGATAGTTACACATTTTTATTACACTGACAAACGTGAAATGACTATGATGAATCTTCATAATTCTGGTGAGTAGCTTTTATTACAAAATATCTATTATAAAATCTTTTTTCTATGACAAAATTTGATAAATATATATAGCGCATCAAGGTAGCAAAATAAAGTAACTGTAATTTATAATTATTATAGTAATGTCCTATAAAAAATGTAGCTTTTTTCCATTCCCAATCAGTGTGCATTTTTATCATTGATAAATAAATAATTTTTTTAATCTTAGCGCGATTTGTGAAAAGGGCAGTTAGTATTAGAAATGAAATGATTAGGGATTTTAATTATTAAATATAAAAAGGAAAATTACTGAGGCATTATAGTAGTATTTATTTCATTTTGTTCAGCTTTATTGATGTATTTGTTCTTTATGTAGCAGGTTCTTTATTTTTTTTCTTTGTTTGGTTTCCAATGATAATTGTTTTCACAAAATTTCGAATTTCTTTTGTTTTTGTAGAATAGGCCTACCAACTCTGACAGACAACCTTTATGGTTATGTCAAGTTTTTTGTCTCATGTTTTTTATTCAGCACAATCATTATCTTAATTATATAATTTTTAATTGTTTATTTTGTAACATGATTGTAGTCTTATTATTTTTATTTATATTGAATAAAGGCATTTTCTATCTATCTATCTAAATATTGTATGTACTGTATTGGAAGATATTTTAGTATATTCATATAAATATCAAGAAATAAAATGCAAATACCCTTTTAAAACTTTGAATTTACAACATTTCTAATGTTAAAACATGTTGTGAAGTAAAAGTGGCATTTGTTTGAAAATGGCATTAGAGTTAAAATATGTTGTGAATATAAATGTTATAAAAAGTGTACAGTAGGCTACTTAGATTTTTTATTTATTGATAAATATAAGTGTTGTCCTACACAAAAGGTTTAACCTATATAAATATACTAGCCGTCAGGCTCGCTTCGCTCGCCATATCCGTCTAGCCAGGGGGCTCCGCCCCCTGGACCCCCGACTGGATCGTCCAAGAATGAGATCAGCAGGCTCGCTTCGCTCGCCTGCATTTTTCATTTGGGCATTTTTATCATATATTAGGACAATCCAGTCGGGGGTCCAGATTAAACGGCTGGCTAAACGGATATGGCGAGCAAAGCAAGCCTGACTGCTAGTAATATAATTTTCCCAGGATTGAAGTAGCAGTGCCCAATCAATTTTTCCGCGATAAATGCATTTAAATCTTCAACTTGGTGCCAACCTAACAAAGTCAACTCAACTTAATGCCAACCTGACAAAATTATTAATTTAGTTGCCAGTTAACAACTGTTTCGAAGAGGTACTCTATCTAGATTATAGTTCTATAATAACATATGATATGGAAATTTCAATTATAATTAAGAGATTGGGAGAAGAAGAATATACATGCTAAAAGACGAACTTTAAACCCTTAAAAACAACACTTAGAGTTAAAATATTGCCAAAAGATTTCTTAGTGCACCTCTAAAGGGCCAACTGAACATACCTACCAAATTTGAACGTTTTTGGTCCGGTAGATTTTTAGTTATGCGAGTGAGTGAGTGAGTGAGTGAGTGAGTGAGTGAGTGAGTGAGTGAGTCAGTCAGTCAGTCAGTCAGTCAGTCAGTGAGTGCCATTTCGCTTTTATATATATAGATTAATATATGTGTGGGATGTGGAATATAATATATCTCTCTAATTAGACATTTACAATTGAAGAAAGAAAACTAAAGCCAAATTTATTTGGAAATCAGGGAAAATGCTAATACGACTGTAAAATAATGCTTCTATCACAAATTGATGTGTAAGCCCTCTTTTAATTGTTTATTCGAATAAACCTAATTGTTCTCAACTTCGACTTTTACTTGAAATTAGGATATTCAATTACAGCACATAAATGTTTTGTACAGTAGCTTTTTCTGTAATAAATTAATCTATTATAAAGAGAAGAATGGCTTACATGTACGGGATAGGAAGTTCATGCTTATCACGTCTGAACTACTTAACTGATTAACTTAAAATTTTACATATAGATTCTTAACTTAGCGATTAACTTGAAATTAAAATGAGCCTATATGGGTCTATACTTGAATTAACTTGCATATAATTTACTAAACCTAATTGTTCTTATAACTTCGACTTCTACTCAAAATTAGGATATTCAATTACAGCAAATAAATGTTTTGTAAAGTACCTTTTTCTGTAGGAATCTATAATAAAGAGAAAAAATGGCTCATACACGTACGGGATAGGTAATGCTCATCATGTCTGAACTAGGTACTCAACTGATTAACTTAAATTTTACATTTTGATTTTTAACTTACCGATTAACTTTAAAGTAAATTGAGCCTATATGGGTCTATTTTTAAATTAACTTGCATATAATTTACCGAGGATAGGCCTATTTTAAATTCTTCAAGTTTTCAAATTGTTAAGTTTCTATCTATTAGTTAATTTTATTTATCTATCTATTAGTTGATTAACTTGATTATTAATTAACTTAATTTATTGATTAACTTGAAACTTTGCATACAGGTTCTTAATTCAGCGAGGATAGGCCTATTTTAAATTCGACAAGTTTTTTATAAGACCCTTGAAGAGCACAGGTCACCTGCTAGTTCCAAATATCTCTTTATTTGGTAACTGAGTGGATAGGCCTACTCCCAAGAACTTTGTCAATTCTCTGATATAGGATAGACCTACTCCTAAGAACTATGTCAACTCTCTGATGTATACTGAACAGATTTTCTAAAAATACTTTTCTGTTACAGCAATTTTCATCATTTGGCTAGCAGTTCAGTTTGAGATTGGCAGTTGCTATCCTGCTGGACTTGCTGTTTTCAGAATTTTCAGAGACCATGATGGGCGGTCCGCAAGCCAACATGAGAACCATGCGCATAACGCCTTTACTACCGAACAGCCAGAAGAACCACGGTGGAATTTCGTCCACATCATGTTGAAGTTACAACCTGAAATGATAATAAAAAAAGGTGAAAATGGAAGCCAAACCGACGAGTATGATTATGAGAAAATCGAAGAGGCAGTTAACAGGGGACATGATGAACGTGCAATGAGAAAAGGATATATTTTTAGGAGAAATATAGAAGTGGATAATTATGGCTATGCTCACGTTTTTTATTATTTTAGAGATAAGACTGAAATGGACAAAGAAGAAGATTTTGAACAAGTTGGGTACCACTTTAAATTGGGTCAGAAACAGCCAAAAGGAATTAATGACAATCAGAAACGAGGAAACCAAGAAAAAAGTACAGAGGGAAGCACTGAAGAGAAAGATTTAGTAGAATTTCAAGGAGGAGACAACGATGATGGAGAAGTGAATGACAATCATGAAGATAATGAGGATGCAGAGCATGCCGGTGATGAAGTAGAACTAAAAGAAGAAAATGAAAAGGCTGATAATGATGATAAACGATTTATACTTAGAGCAGGATTAAAAGAAGAAGTGTTGGAGAACTATGATGAAGATGCTGAGACTGTAAAGGGGTTGGTAGAAGATGAAGATGAGGAAAATGAAGAGAGTAGTATGGAAAAAGGAAAGGGAGATCAAACTGAGGTTGAAGCAGAGAATCATGAAGACATAGATGGTAACTTTGAATTTGGCAAAGTACTTGTGATAGAGGGTTTGGGTGATGATCAAAAATCAGAGAGAGAAGTAGATAAAATAGAAAAAGAAGAAACCACCAGCGAGACAAAAGAAACAACCTCAAATGAGCAACTAGACATTGGACAAATTATCGGGTCGGTGGAAAATATTGAAACAAGTACTGATTTTGTGGATATGATAACAGATGTATATTATAATTCTTATGATAGTGATGAAATCCATTCTGGAATAACAAGCTCGAAAGAAGAACTGGAGCAAGAAGAGAACAGCTCTAAAGAAGAGGTCTATAATGAAGAAACTGTTGATCCAAGTGAACCGTTAGAAATCAAAGTGGATTTCTTGAACAACAAGGAAACAGAGATAGAAAATTCTGGAGAAATTGGAGATGATACACCCACAGAATCCATTAGAAAGTTGAGAAAAATATATGACTTTGGAGAAAACAGAAAGTTTGACACAACTTGAATGAGAAGAGTGAAGTCATTTTAACAATAAATAAACCTGAAATATTCAAGTTCTAATACAAATAATAATGTTCAGTCCGTTCCTACTAGAATGAATCCATCATAATCTTGTTATTTTTCTTCATGGTGTATTTTTTTCATTGTACTTAACCCTAAAATAAGTTTTCATGTTTGTTGAATAAATACAATTCTCTTAATAATGTATCTTTGGCTTTCACAAAACTATTATTCATTAATTGGTGTAATAACATTTATTAATAAACAAAAAATATTTTTGAGAAAAAAAAGGGTACTGAAATTTTTATTTTCTTTATATTTATAATATTTTTGAGTCATAGATAATCAAATAGTAGGCTTATTATTCATCTGATTAAGGTATAACGTTTTAAATAGAAATACCTACTGTATTTCAAAGAGTTAGCCTACTTTATTTGAAACCTAAAATTATATTGTTTATGAATTAACATCTTCAGCATGCAGCCCCCTTACAAACTGAAAACATATATCTATCTCTTATGGTTTGCAAGAAAGAAGAACCATTCAAAATCATTAGTTGATTTTAGTATGATAGGCATTTTTTTCATTTTTTATTTATTTGTTATTATTTATTGACGTGAGTAAATGTGTACTCAATATCTTTGTGTGTATGATTTGCTGACAACTATACGATATAAAATATAATTATATAATATAAATAGAAAGAAAAATAAAAATCTTAGTACCCTTTATGAAATATTTAATCACAACATGTTTCGGACATTGATGCCATTTTCAAGTGATATGAAGTAAATAAATAAATACTGCTAGAAGATTCTTATTTTAATAATTATTATTATAATAAGAATCTTCTAGCAGTATTTCTTTATTTACTTCATATCACTTGAAAATGGCATCAATGTCCGAAACATGTTGTGATTAAATATTTCAAAAAGGGTACTAAGATTTTTATTTTTCTTTCTATTTCTATAAAAGTAGCCCTATACAGAAAAGAGATTATATAATATAATATATTATATTAGTTGATTACCCTGATATTATGGATTGCAATTGAGAAAATTCCCAATTTCGCCCCCCTATACCTTGTGATACATAATTAAAAATACTGTATTAATATATAATTGAATATTTTACTGGAGAGAGAAACTTCACAGAAAAATTCATAACTCTTCCCTTTTGAAATTCTGTGATTGAACAAAGATTAAATAAATCAAGTTAAAATAATTCATAAGCATCCAAGGCGCCTCATGATGAAATTGATTGCAGGAGTTGCAATCGCTCTTTAATATCACACGTAGGATTTTAGCTAAAATAACTGTTTGATAGTTGAAAAAGATTATAATTTGTTGCCTGCAAGAGTTCATTTTCATATCTTAATTTGTTTGAGAAATATTATTTGCTCTTTTTGGTCACTCTGTATAGTAGGCCTTATAGAATGGTCATCTTTTTGCTTGGTTACTGTATATAGTAATAACTATGAAATAATAATTCATTGTAAGTTGATATATATTTCTTTAAAAATAAATGTTTGTAACATGTTTGTAGAAACAAGGAAACTCATATCTAATTGTTTTATATTCAATAGAAATACTCATCAACAAGATTCTACGTATTTCAATCCAAATACAACACAAGTACTTTTTTCTATTTAAAAACATTTTTTAAATGGTTAATAAATTGTTGCACAGTTTTTTTCAAATAATAACCGAAAAGGTGAATTTTAGACAAAATAATATTGACATAAGCATGGCTTACTTTAGATATAGTAGGCTGTGATATAAGGCATTGCATTTTGGTTTACACAGCATTTCAATCTCAGGATCTTTGCAGAAGATAATCTACTCTGTGGACAGTTTTTTTTTTTTACAAAAAAGCTGTATAATGTACAGAGTTATTGATTTAAGCACGGTAAATAACGTTATTTACTTCCTATATATTAATGCCTATCCAGCATAATCTTAATACATTGCCAGTTGCCAGTAATTAAAAATACTTGACAAAAATTATACGAATTTATTTGATTTCTTTGATTTGAGTGAAAATATATTTTTCTTTATCTTTGAAAAACACCTATTATTGTTGCAAACTGGTACACTAGACTATACCGCATAGCCTACAGTATAGGATTCTGCAAGAAAACTTGTTTATTGATTATTAGGTGGTAATGTTTGGTGAAGATGCAAGAAAAAAACTCTTTCGTACCTACCTCCGTTGACGAATGATTTATAACTGGTAAGTTAGTTCTTTTTTAGTGCAATTCCTTAGCGGCGTCGCGTCTAATGCTGATCCAAGCAGGCGGCTCGAGACGCGTCGCCGCTAAGGAATTACACAGTCAAGTTAAAAAAAACCTTAAAAAGTTTGTTGTAGAAGGAGAGTTTTACTCGTTGAATGAGTTTTTGTCTGGCTGACTTTTTCTGACCTTTAATTATGTTAACTAAATACAAAAAACATTTTACCTATGTGTATATATTTGTACTTTGACGACTGCGATATACAGACATTTCTTGTTATTGTATTTATGCAGAAAATAAAGAATTTGAATTTGAAAGTTCATGAAATCCCCATAAATGAAAAGTAAAATAAAGACTGACTAAACAATTAAGAAGTGTTGATTAGGTACTATATTGCTTTTACGATTTACATCTAAAAAATCATTCAATTTAATGAATTTAAAGGTTATGTGCTCGAGCCGCGGCGGCTCTAACCACGCGGCTCCAGACGTCTCGGGATGCCGCTAAGGAATTGCACACTGCTTGGTACTTTTCTGATCTAGCCTATATCTTAATTATTTGCCGCCAAAGATTCATATATTATAACATGAAATTCCAATGAGACATAAAATCCAATGGATTTATAAGTTATTTGTTCCAGTCATATAATGCTCTATAACGTATATATTATAGGTGATTCCTTATGTAATGTTAAATACAATAATAGGTGATAATGAAATTATTAGATGATAATACCATACCAAACCAACACTGTAAAGCATTCAAACTTGGCGCTTTCACAATTTGTAAAACAGGCGGGAGAATTGAATGTAGTTTTGAATCAAGGTATCAAAAACAAATTCATCTGAAATTATCAAGATGAATAATCCTTCTCAAGAGAAATTACAAAAACTGGAATTAAATTTTTCAATATAAGGAACAATCACAGAATACATATTCTGTATACATATATGTATTCGGTGGTACAGTAATGTGATTTGAAGTAATTACCACTGTAATATTAGCTAGAAAAGTCAATGTTTGTGAAAAGATTTGAATTTATTTTTGTGAACAGTCTTCTTAAAACCCGATAAAACTATTGAAAAATTTAATTTGAATTTCTCATGCCTTTCAAAAAATTGAAAATGTAATTCAAGAAAATATTGATCATGCTACCATTGGTTTTAACAGCAACGAATGATTGTGGCAGCGGTGTGTTATTTTCCGGTCATGTTGAGTTAACTCTTATCAAGGTCATTCAATGCCTACGGTTATGAAGGTTGGCGATCAATGATGTCATTATGACATCATCCAGTGGATGCTAAAGTAACAGTGATAATTTGAACTAAACCCTGGCTGCTTCATAGTTTTCAATTTCTCTGATTAGATTTTTTAAAATTTGTGCAGTCCCAGAAGTTTCAGTTTGAGGTTATCACGATTGTTTGCTATACTCTTGAAAGATTCCCGGTGTCTGAACAAGGTTAAATAGGCTTTTAGCTGTGACAATAATTTGTGACGTAAAAGGAAGTGTATCTTACTTGGTTTGTGCTTTGATCAGTTTTCAAACGGAATAAACAAGGTAAATTTCTGCATGATTACTACTGTATTCAATAAGATCTTTAGGTTTTGTTTATGTAAGTTACATGAACACCCATTTAAAACAAACAGATTGTTCATCAAAATAACACTTCAATAGTTAAGGCTAGATACACCTTATTAAAACACTGCTTCTTTACCAGCTGAGTGTTTTCCCTTATCTTTTTGAGAATCCCACTAGTAGTAACCAGACGGAAGGCAGGTTAGGTGTGGGCCTCTGTAGCACTATTAGAAAGATTTTACTTACAAAATACAATTAAAAGCAAATATCACATGGGTAAATTGCATTCGGTTAGAACATTGACCATGAAACATTTTTACCGGGAAAGAGACAGCAATAAAATAATTTTTTATTACAACATTTTTGAATGAAGAGTTGAAAGTGCTATCTGCAGTGTAAACACTTTCTCTGCAGTTGATAACAGTTATTATAAAGATATCTCAAAAGAAAATTAGTTCTGATGCAGAGATGGAAATGTGTTAGATGATAATAAAATAATAGTTTTATTTAAACCTATATTAGTTGTTTTTGTTTGGTCTTTTTAATAACTTGAGTAATACCGTAGGCCTACCTATAGAATACGTATTGAAGCACAAATTATAAGGTTCTACCAGGTTAAATCAAATAGTATACGGGCCCCATTGCACAGTCATATGTATGACTGATTATAATATTTTTGGTCATAAATCATAGAAAAAACGTTTATCAAAAATTTGAATCCTCATCAGACCTTTGGAATATCATCAAATATTCGAAGATATCTTCAATTTAATTTATCATAACATTGATCTGAATGTGTAATTCAAATATTTTTCATCCAAAAAAGAATACAATGTTACAATAAAAAATACAATTGCAATATTGTAATGAACAAATGGAATACCCATACAAAAACTATGCATCATCGT
This sequence comes from Nilaparvata lugens, assembly GCF_014356525.2. Classification (NCBI taxonomy): domain Eukaryota; kingdom Metazoa; phylum Arthropoda; class Insecta; order Hemiptera; family Delphacidae; genus Nilaparvata; species Nilaparvata lugens. Next base: position 80,663,456 of record NC_052505.1, on the reverse strand, counting down.
GTAGGGGTTAGTTCCGGTCAGCCTAACGAGACCTGGATATTTTTACAATATGTGCAAAAGAACTAGTGAAAGTAATTGAACATACTCTTAAATAGAAATAAATAACTAATATAAAGCAACTTTTTAGTGAACGGACTAATGTGAGTAATACTTATACGTACTTTCTGTGGTAACAGAATTACAGAATTTTTGCAAAAATAATAGATGAATAGAGTTGTAAATTCCAACAATCAAGCTTGGTTACATTAAAGACCATAATGTAATGACCCTAACTCAATGGGGCACGAATCTGAATAATTATACAAGAGCATATAATCTCATTTTGCATAAATTTCAGGAACTGTGGAACAGAACTCTGTAAAGTAATCTGCACACCGGTCTAACATGTCTAAAAAATAAAGAATGGTTAGATAAAATATTGTTTGTCTTCTCCTTGAAGTACAATATGCAAAAATTTGCATATTTTTATTTCATTGAGGATCTATGTGTTAAAGAGTGCTACAAGAATATTCATAGAATCGAGGGATTAGCATATAACAAAAGGATGCATTAATCTTGATAAACTTGCTCCGAATATTTTGCACTTTTAGAGAAGTGGTGACATTCTACATGACACAAATTGATAGCCCATTTCTAAAAGGATCCAGATACATTTTTAATTATTCCTGTTGTTTTTACATTCACCATTAGATATTTGCTAATATATATAACTCAAACTTTGTGAAGTAGTGTAAATGTGAATATATTTGTGTAAAACTTGGTAATACAATTCCTCAAAAAATGTTTATCTAAACCATTTCTCGATTTGAGCTCTTGATATGGAAATACAATCCATGCCAAATTGAAATGCTCAACGTTATCTAGATCCCATATCACTTACACATTTTATTTTGAAAAGGGATAATTATTCAAGCATTTTCCGAAAACTAGCGTTGTTAACTCTGATATTGTTATGTACAATATTCATCTAATACTTCTACCAAAATCCAATTTTTTGAGCTAGAGAGAAGGTGGGAAAACATGTCTAATTGATTAAACATGATGATACAGAATTACAGGAAAAAGATAGTCTGGGAAATCGAAATAAGGATAATTTATAAAGGATAGATAGTTTTCAGTGTCTGGGAAATGAGATCTCGGTCTAATCAGATGACTCATTGAAGAGTTGAAGAAAATTTCCATAAAAACAGAAAATCTTTAAAAACCAATGAATAGTCATCCACATATAGGGAGAATAGTGTGACTTTCCCCTGTGGCAAGCCGTTTGAAGACCTCGAAGAAGCCTAGGGCCACAATTTCCCCGAGGGAGAAGAAAAACTTTTGTTCCCTTACAACATTTTTCCTCCATTCACATCCATAAAAATATATTGGTTGTTCATTTATTTATTCATTCATTCATTCATCAATGACATAAACACGTACATATTTAAACTTTCCTTCATAGTAGAAAGCTTCTTCAAATTTCGAACATAATCTGAAAACAGAGAGATAATAAATTAATTAAAACAATATAAAAATCTTGTTGTACCCTTTATTTAAAAAAATTAAAATAGTTCAACAACTAGTTTCGACCCTAACTTAGGTCATTTTCAAGTTGAAAATAAAAAGTAGCTTATGTGAGTGAAGTGTTTTTAGAAAGATAATATTATGTTTTTATTGAACAACAACTGTAGATAGTCTATTGTGTGAAGAATCCACCTCCCTACCTATTTCGAAAACAGGTGAATTTCCTTTGCCTTTATTAAGGGCGGAGTTAGTACTCTAGGTCCTCTCTGTCAATAAAACATTTTCAATTATCTCTGCCACACAACCGATTGGTGACATAGACCAATAGGATTGCTTCCCATGCTATTCAAGTTACAACTTTGAGACGTATGCAGGCAGACGTGGGAAAAATCCTCATTCGAATGAATGAGTGTTCGAATGTTACAGACGTCTATCTGCTTGCTCACTTCTGCATTCAGACGTTTGATTTTTTCTCAGTCTGTCTGCTGCTGTGTGCGTTCGCCTTCCCCCGCAGCTCATAATAGTAGTGCTTCAGTATTATTTTCCAGAGAGTAAAGTAAAGATAGTAGGTGGAGGAAACCTAGTTTTCCCACCGTCAGTAAATAGGGCAAGAGCCGAAACCATGTAACCATGTATCCCTTATTGTATCCTTAATCATGAAGTTGAAGTTCCACAATCCTTTACATTAGAGCATAGAGAAACGGAATACTATATTCGGATATTCGTTTGTCTCTGATTTATTTATTATTTTACAAAGGCGACTTTCTAGAAGTATTTTATGCCTAGGTGATGATGGGATGAATGATAATACAATAAAGGTAGAGTTATGAATGAATAAAATTATAGGTTATGCTATCCACTTGAATTGATTTGAGTTCACTTTTCAGATTAGAGGTTTCTCCATACTTTAACGAGAGATCAGTGTGATCCGTCAACCAGACTGAAGACCGATCTCTCAAGTATAGACCAAACCGTGAACAAAGTAGTACATTATATCAAATCTCATATTTTCGGTCACTAGATCTCTCTAAAATCTCTAGATATTACATGATTCAGACTGAACTCCGATTTCAAGAACGGCTTCAAGACGTAAATATGGAATTCGTTATTATGGGATGTTTCTGTGTTGGTATCAAAGTTTGGTCCTCACGTGAGAAATTGGCCTCCAGTCTGGCTGACAGATCAGACGGGTCCGATTTCTACGCATGGAGGAGCCTTCACAAGAAACAACGTTAAATCACACCTTTTACAGGTGGAAATTTAAAATTTTGATTCACTGAAGAACCCTACACAGATTCCAGATAAGGAAACTGGTGAGAATAAACTCCTCTCAATTGAACAGAGTGTTCAACGCTCAATTGAATTAAGTGTGTAATTAATTAATGAATGTCAAGTGACACATAACCTAGCTACATTTTTGGACTGTTGTATAAATTAGAATTGGAACCGTTTTGGGCTTATAAGCCTGTGGTACTTTTCTGTAAGTTGTGTAATTTTGAATGATTGAACGCTCATTGAACATTTTAACACAACATGTTTATATGTGGAAATATAAACAAAAAATTTAAACACAGAATGTTTTTTTGATTGTAATATTATCTTACAAATGTTAGGTCATCGTATATGATTTGTGCCTGTATGATAAATGAAATTAAAAAATGGCCCTTTATTTTACGTTTACTGTCCAATCAACTTTTCTCGGTTTCAAAGATTTTGAGTTGGGAAGAAATTGCATTTTATTCTTACACTAACACGTAATATATCTCTGTTCTTGTTGTATTTTTGGGCGTTCATTCAAAGATCATAATGACACTGGGATCAATATAGTATCATTTATAGAGAATAATTAGAACCAGGAAATCGAGTTTTGTTAGGTATTCCAATATTTTGAGATTGTAGAGGTCTGTCGCTAACTAGTGATTCCTGTCTTCTATGACGATAGATGGTTTATTCAGAAATGAAAATTCTCTTTAAATAATTCTCCCATTTGTTATTTGTACAGAGCTTGATGACAATGCTGTCTTAGGTTCGCATAATCATCCTCAGCTCTTGCCTTATTCAACTTGCTTTATCCTCAACTGAATGATAGAGAAAGATTGCTTGTACAGTTCAAAATTCTAGTAGAATCGACAAAATTTTATTTTCATTTTCATGCTAGATTGCAGTAACGTGAGCAACCACTTCTCGCCATAATTGAAGGAAATTAATTAAAGCTAGATTATAAAATAACGTGAATTATAATTCAAAGATTTAAATAATGAATTATTTATTTATTATCATCCGCATAACTTGAACGATAAATTAGATAATTTAAAATTGCATATTTACACTACTAACTCAGTCATAAATTTATCGTAAAAATTGTAATTTAATACTATGGTACTGTAAGAGAATTTGAATGTAATTTAAAATTTATTCCCATAATTTGACTTTATTAGAAGGATCAATTATTTTCGGTAATGAATGTTCAAAGTCTAAAGCAAGTAATGTTTTCAGTAATTAGTGTTTTAAACTTTCAAATAATACTAGAGGTAAAATATTGAGTGGTGGACTATTCTTGCGTTGAAACAATGAAATGGATAATGATAGTTTTCGACTTTTCATATCTCGGTTACGCTTGTTCAAATTTTCACTTTCATGAATGAGGAAATACACAATGCAGTAAAACATGGCAAATAAATTCAATGCTTTGACGGTTTAGCATTCTTTGTTCGTTCAGCCAATTGGTTCATGAAAACCTTCGATCTCATCCGAATAATTCATTTTTTGTTTTTGGGCGGTTATTAAATTCGAGACGCTATTCAATACTAAAATAATTTCGATACGTCTGTAACAGTTTCTGCTTGCTTGGAATTTAATTATTGAATTGGAAATTTAGGCTTTCCATTGTGCATTTTTAGACTCTCTATATTTCTTATATTCAGTATATAGACTCATCACTTTTTTACTATAAAGATGCCATTTAGACATTGCAATTCATATAGGTCTACATGTAGAATACGACTAGAATTTTAGAATACAAAATAGACAACAGATAAATTTTAAATTATTGAAAGATAATTTTGTCCGTTTTGAACTATTTTCGACGACCACGTCGTGGATAGTGAAATAGATGAGAATTTTGTATTCTCCTCACCTACTATTCACACCCCACATCTATTGATTCCACCCGTTATTTTATCGTAAATTCATTGTGGATATGACTACTGTTATGATAAACCTATTAATAACTGTATGTTAATTCCAAATTCCTGGACAATATTGCGATACATTAATGTTGATTGAGATTGGTCAAGTTCAGTAGTGTTTAAAATGACTACTGACGACAATTTTGGTTTCACTATTTAGAAGAAGCTGGATTTTTCCTGAATTTGGGGAGTGGTGCGTCTGGGTTTAGGGGGGGGGGTCACCCTTTACTACTGAGTTAATGAAATCCATTTGATTCATGAATATTGTAAAATTAATGTAAAAAACTACACTTTACCTCGGTAGATTGAAAATACTAATAGGGAAAATAGATAATCAAATTATTTAGGAAAATGACTGATATAGGTACTACAATGTATCGTAACAGTATTTTGTCAACTTGCAATGTACAATAGCAGATCTTGTCAACTTGATGTGGAAACATATACAACTTTAAATAATAATGGTTCGATCTTGAATGGATAGATGATAATTGCCTTCGATATAAGTGAAGTCCATATTTTAGAAAATTTCAAGAAAGATATTCGTTTGTGTAATTAGAGAAGAATCAAGTTCCAGACTGAAATTAAATATTCACTCATTCAGTTTGATCGCTTTATTATTTCTCATAATTCTGGGATTTCTACGGAAATTGTGTAATAATTTAAGAATTTTCTTCGCACATTGTACCTACTTCACCTCTGATGAGAACATGTACTGCATGTAGCCAACTGTGAAATAATTATTATTAATGTTGCATAATTTTCATTCATTATCGCTTCTATGCCACTTTAGTGTTCGTCATTTAAACGCTCAAAATAAGCGTCTTTGCTCGATCAATTCAGATTTTCAGATCAGAGGAATTATACCATAATAACCTTTCTTTTCTTGAAGATATTGTAAAATATGTAACTAAATGACTTACAATATGGTGGTGTTTCGAATTTTTGTTTACATCTTGATAGATTCTGCTTATCCTTGGCACTTGATTCCTGTTTCATGACACATTTTTCAATGTAGTCCAATTTCAAAGTACGAGCTTTCATAAGATTTTTCTTTATTATTATATTTTTCCATATATATTATAGAAAGATAGCTTTTTATAAAATGGAGTCTTATGCCTTTTGAGTTTTGTCAATATAAATGTCAATAAAGGGGAGTAATAAGGCTAGTGACTGAAGAAAATCAAGTTCTGCTATGGAGTGAGGGAGTGGTCAAGAGTGATTAGAAACTTTCAAATTAGCATATAGTGAGGTCCACGTTATAATGACAGTATTTGATCAACTTTGGTTTTGCTATCCATTCGACAAAGCCAGTAGTATTATCCATTTCTAGGTCCACAACGATGCCAATTATATTTTTGACGGTGTAGAAATATAATTAATTAATTCAAAGAATCGGCATTGCTATTTTTCTATCTTTATCCACTGCCATTATAACGTGGACCTCACTATAGAATGTGATACTGTCATTGTATGTATACTACTCAAGTTGAATATGTTTACTGAAGATTCATGAATTCTTCAATATCCCAGGAGGTTTCGGTTTTGATTCATTTCCCAGGATGTACCGTAGATATAGTTTTATAATAATTATTATATTCAAGTCCATCAAGTATTATGGAGCAGAGCCTTTTGTGCCTTCCCAAAAGTTGATTGTTCATGATAGAATGAAATTATAAATTGATAGATCTTAGTTGTATTTTGTGTCCTCGTACTGACTGGTAGAAGTCGACGGTGTATTTCAATTAAAACTAGCTTCCTATATTTCGGGATTTCTGAATATACTGTAACTTTTCCTGGATCTCTATGATAAACTCCCCATTTTCTGGTTTAGAATGACAATGAAGTTAATAAATTAATAGAACTTAGCTCTATTTTGTGTGCTCTTACTGACTGGTAGAAGTCGACGGTGTATTTCAATTAAAACTAGCTTCCTATATTTCGGGATTTCTGAATATACTGTAAATTTTCCTGGATCACTATGATAAACTCCCCATTTTCTGGTTTCATAAATAATATTGGAATAGATCAATAGATCCTTGGTGACGCATGTTGTAGGCTCATTTCAATAATGTAAAGGCCTAATACTAGATGTAAGAAACGCATGAAACGGTACTTGTCATTTTTTCTCACGTAGTATCAGTAAAAACATCTCAACTGTTCTGCTGTAGCGGCATTGATCAGTTTCATCAATGTGGTGGAGGCTTACTGGTTTTTATGAAGATCTTGCAGGCTGATTTACATGATGACTTTTGATGCTATTGAACTTGCGTAACTAGCAGTTTGTGGTTGCACTGCGTAATGCACTACAGGAACTGCATGAATTATGCATTTGAACCCGAGCGTGTCATGTTTCATACAGGCTAGATTTACATTGTTTTCAACTCTCGTTGTCCAAGAAGTGGTAAATGATCGTTGGGAAATTTATTATTTATACATCAATTAGAATAAAATATCGGGGGACCGAGCTTCGCTCTGGAGTGTAAAAGCATAGAAAATTTTTAACGAAAGATTGAATTTATAGTTTATATTTATTTATTCAATTTCTCAGTTGTACAATTATTTTTACAGTTATATGAGGAGGCACAACAGGCTTATGCCCAAAACTGTCCCTTTTCAAATTTATACTACAGTCCAAATCAAAATCTAGGTTAAGCTACTATCACTCATCAAAATAACAATATTCATTCACACTTCAAAAAACAAACACATCATCAATTAAAAATAGATATACTATGAATTCCATTTAGAATGATATACTATGTTTGCTACAATATTTGTAAATATACTAGTACAACTTTATGTACTATTCTACACTAACAGCATCTAGTTACTATTTTGGGCTTTCTGAAGTAAACATGTTTTCTAAAATAAAAGAGAAATGAACAAAAATAAGTTTTTCCTCCACCTACTGTCTAAAGTACTTACTTTACTCCCTGAAACATAATCCTAAAGTGTCACTTTTTCGCTCTCGGTAGTAAAAAACAGAAAAACTCCCTAGGGAGGAAAAGTGACTCCATTTAAATAACATGGGAAGCATCTCTATTTGAAAAACTTTCATTGTAATAGGTAAGAAGGTCTAAGCTCAGATGAGGAAGCATATAGAGTAGTCAGTCATTGAGCAACTAAATTCAATACCTCAACCAGATTTGATCACCATATGAAATATATGTTCTTATGCTAAAATTATTACAAACTTCATATCACTATACTAAAAAAATGTATAAATATTTTTTATATTCCATGCTATTCAAAAAACCAGCCAACGAATATTCCTTATTAACTAATCAAATTTGAAACGGGAACTTCATCATAGCTGTAGTTGTGGCGGCCATTGTTGTTACAACTTTTGCCGACAGATAGCGCTGTCGGCGGAGAAATGTGATTACAAGCCAGCTTTTCTGTTCACCCTTTAGATTATGTTGTAACACTTTGTTTGGTCACGTACGTTTTTAAAAATTATTTTATTTGCACTTTTATAAAAATGTAGGTGGAGGAAAAATGTTGTGTATATCACGAGTGAAAAAATTTTTTCTCCCTCAGGAAAATTGTTGCCCTCGGCTTCGAGCTTCAAACTTTTCCCTCAGGGAGAAAAACAGCACTTTTCACTCTAGATATACAAATAACTATTTCTCTTGCTGGATTATTTTTCTCATGAGATCAGCTGGATAATTCCACACATGCACTCGCTCACTTACTTCCATTACGGTATCGACAGAGGACAAAAATTCCAGCTGCTTTTCCAAGGATGTATTTATCCTTTTAATGTATTTCAGCGAGTATCCTAGGGTTGAGACCTAGTGCAATCGAATTTCCATATCATAAACCTACTTTGTTCCAAATTTCGTGAGAATCGTTAGAGCCGTTTTCGAGATCCGGTCACATACAGATATAAACAGAAATTTCTCGTTTAATAGTATAGGATTAATCTGGTCTCAAAGTTTTAAATCATGGACAAACCAATGGACATTGGAATTTATCTTCAATTAAATAGGATAAATAGTTCAAAAAGTTTACTTCTTATCCTTCTTGGTGTAATGAATGAATAGGGTGGAGGTGCTACTGCATTCCTCTGGTCATTTATATTGTTTCAATAATTTTTGTTGACATTTTTTGTTGAATTAATAGGGTGGAGGTGCTATTGTATTTCTTTGGTCATTCATTTTGTTTCAATTATTGTTGACATTCTTCGTTGATTAATCTTATGATCTTCGAATAATTCTTCAAAGTTGAATAATAGTTCATGATCATAGTTATTAACTGCTGTCTACTCTTTTTTCTTGATGCCAAACATGTAGCAACTTAGGGGTTTTGAATTGAAAATTGTTGGGAATCGAATGAGGCATAAAACTTCATCGTTTTTAATTGTATTAAATGTTATAGTATTCTAATCTGTATTGTAATTGTTTTTATGTATAAACTTTGATTTGATTTGATTTGGTCGCAAAATGGGATTTTTACCACCTAACGTGTGCTCTGATTCTACGAGGATCATTTTTTCAATCCCCGATCTCATATCATAAGACACAGACAAGTTGTAGGGGGCGAATTTCACAGAGCTGGACAGCTTATCATTCCCAAGGATGGTATAAAGCAATACACTATTCTTGTATCATTCCCACCAAACGCTCTGTGTTCGGTGCGGCCAGATCATCATTTTTTGTCAAGTTATATAGACCCACAAAATTGGCCGTCTCACTTGAGTCTGCCACCAAGTGCTAGTTACGTAGCGTTATTAGTTTTTGGAAGCAAAACGCAATAGTTTAGCATAAATCTAACGAAAGATGAATCAAGTTTACACAGAAACGTGTTTGATGGTTTTGTGCGTGAATGGTCTTGGAGATTGAAAGATGTCAGTTGAAATGACTCCCAAAATCGTCGCATGATAACTCGGACTCACAGTGGTGGTGCAACAAAAGGTTTCTCCAGCAAATCATATGGGATAATTTTGATGACACACCACACAACCTGACTTGACCACTTATTCCTCTTTCACAAACTCAAGACATGACTTTGAGGGCAGAAATACCATGCTAACGAGGAGCTACAAAATAACGTCATAGCTCATTTAAACTCATTTGGCAGCTGCATTTTATTAAGAGGGTTTTGGTAGACTGGTCTACTGGTATGAAAAATACCTCAACCTTCACGGCAATTATGTTGATGAACGATCAAAAGTGTAAGTAACTTTTCTGAAAAAATTATTCTTTCATGATCAAATGGCCCTCGTATATGAAAACATACTCCCAAATTTCCTCGGTATACTCAGATGTTTTCACTATTTTTTTCAAATTTCAATAGTCTTCCATTTTTACTTTCCTTGCCCTATTACCATAGGTAAGGAAAGTATTGCTTTCCGAAAAAAATTAAGGTACCCGAATTTCAAGATTTCTATACGTTTCAAGGCCCCCTGAGTCCAAAAAAGTGGTTTTTGGGTATTGGTCTGTATGTGTGTGTGTGTATGAGTGTATGTGCGTCTGTGTACACGATATCTCATCTCCCAATCAACGGAATGACTTGAAATTTGGAACGTAAGGTCCTTCCCCTATAAGGATCCGACACGAACAATTTCGAACAAATCCAATTCAAGATGGCGGCTAAAATGGCGAAAATGTTGTCGAAAACAGGGTTTTTCGCGATTTTCTCGAAAACGGCTCCAACGATTTTGATCAAATTTTTACCTAGAATAGTCATTGATAAGCTCTATGAACTGCCACAAGTCTCATATCTGTAAAAATTCCAGGAGCTCCGCCACATCAATGCAAAGTGTGATTTTAGATTCCCGATTATCAGGCTTCAGATACAATTAAAACAAAAAATTTCAAGTGGAAAAGATTGAGCATAAAAATCTCTACAATTAATGTTCGGTGACATTTCCACCTAAAATTGGAAATAAGCTCGAAATTCGAGAAAATGTGTTTATCCAATAAAGCAAACTGTTGGCAACTGTTGATTCTATTAAATCATTCACTATGGAGAGATAGCAGACTACGTGTGTCTCCAGCGTTATTGTCCTGTCACCAGCTGGCAGATCTTTAAATAGTAGACTTGGAATGTGCGTGTACACTTGCGTCAGGTGATAAATTTTTATAACGGCAAGGGAATTTGTGTGAGTGCGCCACACCAGATTTTTCATGTCAAACCAAATTTTAATACCAGTACGGATGATCATCTTGCCTCAAATTTTGATTGTTACAATGTATGTGGAATACTCTGCTACTGTACTTCTAATTTTCAACGTTTTTTACAAAAATTATTTACGGTTTGAAATGCCAGAGGTTGAGATGTCACGTCAATGTGCATTGAAGGCTTTTCGTATTAAACTCTTTCCCTCCGTTCTATCCTATGAAACTAAAACCTACCTTTGTCCATAGATTCATGCGATATGATTCTCAACATCATAGTATGAGGTCAAACACTAAGTAAATTACCTTTTCTCACAGTTGAACAACGGTTCTTACTAAGAACTAATCAACATAGCCGTCATGTACTTTAGTAGATTTGAATGAGCTACATCTCCATTGTTACTTATTCGCTGGTCTGCTACTGTATCAAAAGTGCACTCTGAATCAATGACATTTTCATTACTTGTAGGGATGGTGTTGTTCCATTAGTTTAGAAAACACCGAACTATCTCTGAATGAAGACTGTTCCATAGATCAACTTGTCTTCAGCAGGGTAGTGTTTTACTACAGTTCTGAAAATATCAGACTGTGAAATGTGTCACTGTTTTACAGGATGGTACAGTGGAGACTGATGTCAGTTGAGGCTGTAAAACTATTTTGGGAGCTAGAGACCTGTGTAGCTTTGGCAAAACAGTGTCGCGTGTAGTGATGAAGGTACTGTAACAACAAACTGGAGGCAAAGTGAGAAACAACACCCATTTCGACGTGCGGTCCGTATCAGCCACGTCACGTCACGTCACTTTTGACACTAGATTCATCCTAGATCGTAGTAGTTTCTACTAGCTTATTAATGTAACTTTTGTTACTATATCAGTTTTTTATTGGATGGAATACTACTATATAAATTTCAGATTAAAGACATTTGTATTTTATTAAATATAGATTTTATTGAAATGAAAAGTTTTTATTCCACAAATGCAATAATTTATCCATACTTTGCAGCTTGATAGACATAGGCCTACTCGATTCAGTGATAGAGCTATTGATAAATTCATCTCAACCAAAACTACTTAATAATAACCAGGTTAATAACAGGTTAATAATAACCTGTATCAGAATCGAAGGAGAGGTAAATCAAAGATAAACCAAATTAGATGTAACTCTTTTTTAGGAAAGATGCTCCCACAAACTTGAACACAATAAATCTGTGGTACAAAGAAACCCATCAGGAGAATGTTTTTCAGTTAGGTAAAACCTTTAATATTAGGATGCTATGGACAGTTCCAACACTTTGCTTTTACTTTTTAATTTATTAGTTTAAAAGCTCGGCTAAAGTGCACGTCCAGTGCCAACATACCTGTCATCAAATTTTTGGTTGGGATCGATTTAGTATGTTATTTTGAGCACAAAATCACAAAAATTAAATGGCGCTCACTATTGTTTTTTAAATAAACTAAGTTCAAAGTAGCAGAACTTTACATGCATTTAACCTATAAGTAGCATCCATAAGTAGCTAAGGTTAGGAAAAGCTGTAGGTTAGGAAAAGCTTTGGGTTAGGAAAACTCAGATTAGGAATATTATAATTTAATGATTTCAATTTTTCAATAATCAAAATGGCTGCTACTCATAGGTTAAATGCATGTAAAATTGTGCTACTTTGAACTTAGTTTATTTAAAAAACAATAGTGAGTGCCGTTTAATTTTTGTGATTTTGTGCTCAAAATAACATAATAAATTGATCCCAACCAAAAATTTGATAATAGGTAAGTTGGCACTGGACGTGCACTTACACCAAAAGCTCTTTCACACACTTTATTTTCACTGTTCTTCCACACTCTAATTACACTGTTATTTCACATTTTATTTACACTATTCTTTTACACTTCAATTAAATTTTCCACTCACGCTTTATTTACACTGTTCTTCCACACTTCATGTGAACCGTTGTTTTGTAGAATTGAAGTTCTTCCTTCTTCTCGCATCCATTTTCGTTTCAAAGTTTCATCTTTCAAAAAATAAAATACCGTACGGAAACTTTTAGAGTCTTGTTATAATTCTTGCGACAATTAGGTACACAACAGTCTGTATCCCATGATTTGAAACCCCAAATTCATTATTATTTTTCACAAACAAATATTAGAAGAATGATAAACAAACCATATTCATTGAAATGGAGACCGTGAAAATTGAATTTATAATTCCAATTTTGTTGATTACCATTATCAAATGTGATAACAAGCATCAGCGCTCTTATTTCGCTTGCTTACCGCCAGTAGATCATGGATCTATATGTGATGACGTCATAGTTTATTAGAGATCAGTTGTGGCAATACCTACTATTACTAAGTAATAGTAGGTATTGGTTGTGGGGCCTGAAGTAATAGTAGGTAATGAATAAAGCCATAGTGCATCACAGGTGGTTGATGGTAACGTCAGCACCGTTAGGGCTCCTACACCAATAAAAACACTAGCTGATATAGATCAGCTGAAATCAACAAATTTCTATTGGTGTAGGAGCCCTACCTGTGCTGACGTCACTATAATGCTCTATGGCTTTGCTTACGGAGGTATAGTAATGGCTTGAACTGGGATCTGTAGGTTGCTATGCAAGCACTCTATACATTGGACCACTGATTTCTTGGATCATGAATAGGCCTAGGCTAGTTTCAATAAATAATTTTTCTATTCTTTTGGATAGATTAGTTTTAAGTTTGGTTCTTTGCCAGGCAAAAAACAGCAAACAATCATAACGATGTAGTAGCTGGAAGATTTGTTCTAATTGGTTGCTAAGTAACCGAAGCGTGCTTGGCTAAGAATGTGCTTGAGAAGTCTTTTATCGTCTCTATACATTGAACTACTAAGCAATCATTCTATCATTATGATATTCTGCATTGATGATCCTTAACAAAATTATATGAATTAAATCATTCAATTAATTATAAATGCAGCATAAATTATCTTATTCCATACTCGTGTATCTCTATTTTCGCGCTTTTCTTATAATATTATAAAATTATTATCTGACTCAATAATTTAATATGTATTTGAATTCGCCCAATATTTTAATCACGCAATCAGATATGATTTAGCTCATGAATGTTGGCCCGCCTCTGGAAATATCGCTTTCCAACTATAATTCAATTAACTGATGATGAAGACCTGCTTAGCTTTTAATTGTGCTATAATCTTAAGCTACTTTATTTCAATAATTTGAATTGTTTTATCATCTCACACATATTTTAAGATCTAGGTGGCCATCTTTTTCAACAGATCGCGATAGCACACATTTTTTGAAATTGTTCAATATCTGTATCAATGATGTTCAGAAGAACAATTTGAAAAGTTTTTGATTTGTTTGGAAAAATTTAATAACTAGAAAACTATCAGTCTAAATGTAAATCTAAGGAAATGGTTGGAAAGAGGAAGAAATTTTCCAATAAAATTCATATAATTTGTTCCTTTGTTTGACGTTTTTGAACATTTTATGAGCGTTCAAAGTTGAAAAAAGTACATTCGTCGAGTTCAAAGCCAAATTTCAAACAGTTTGAACACTCATAAAAAGTTTAAAAACGTGAAATAAAGGAACAAATTATATGAATCTCATTGGAAATGTCTTCCTCTTTCCAACCATGCCCTTGAAATTAGATTTTGACTGATAGTTTTCTAGTTATTGACGTTTTTCAAAAATATCGAAAAATCGAAATATCTCGAAAACTAAGGTCGATATTCGATACAAGAAAATTTTATTGGACATTTTTTGTTTCAAACTTAATGTAGAATCTATGGTCTTCGGCTGTTAGTTAGACACCCTGTATAGTTCTGAAAATTTATTGCGTATGGATAGAATATTTACAACGAGATCATCATTCTCGTGAGCTACGAAACATGCTTTGTGTACCACTACACAGTCCTGGGAAAGTTTTGTTTTTTATAGGGTAGCGGTTTACGACACTGCGAACACATGTTGCTTCTGAGGGAGCTGCTGTGGATAGGTTTCCTTGTTTCGATGTGTGAGTGTGGGTTGTTCAGCATGTGTGCAACTGTCGTCGTATCATTTCTACACATGGGTAGATTCCAACCAAGTTCAACAACCAGTGAGGGTGCTTGTGTCTTTCAGTTAGTACATTTCAACAAGTTCAATAATGTACGTATATTGTATGAAAAACATTCTGCTGTTATGAAGTGTGGTTGATTGCTATAAACAGTTTTGTCGTTTGTGAGTGAGTGGTGGTTGCATTTGGAATTAGTCAGAATTTGTGGTAAGTTGTTTACCTACCATTAATTTTTAATCAACCCTTGAAACAGCCGTTCTAGGTAATATTATCATAATATACCATTATTGGTAAGGATTATTCAATCGGCCTCCTTTTTTGATTGTTCGTAGAATGTACCACATTATGCACTTGGCTAAACGTACTCGTGCATTGAAAAGGGAAAATTGAAGCAAGAAGAAAAATACACAAAAAATCTGGTGTGGCGCACTCACACAACTTTCCTTGCCTTATGAAAATTGATCACCTGACGCTAGTATACACGAATCTCAAGTCTACTATTCAAAGATATGAGACAGCTGGTGATAGGACAATAACGCTGGAGACACACGAGGTCTGCTATCTCTTCGTAGTGAATGATTTAATAGAACCAACACTTGCCAACAGTTTGCAATATTTAATAATCACTTTTTGTCGCATTTCAAGCTTATTTTCAATTTTAGGTGAAAATGTTACTGGACATTAATTGCAGAGATTTTCATGCTCTATCTTTTCCACTTGTTTAAATTTGTTTAAATTGTATATGAAGGCTGATAATTGAGAATCTAAAATCAAATTTTGCATAGATGGGGCGGAGCTCCTGAAAATTTTACAGATATAGGACTTGTTGCAGTTGATAGAGCTTATCAATGACTATTTCAGGTATAAATTTGATCAAAATCGTTGAGGCCGTTTTTGAGAAAATCGCGAAAAACCCTGTTTTTGACAACATGTTCGCCATTTTATCCGCCATCTTGTATTGCATTTGATCGAAATTGTTCGTGTCGAATCCTTATAGTGTAAGGACCTTACGTTCCAAATTTCAAGTCATTCCGTTTACTGGGAGATGAGATATTGTGTACACAGACGCACATACACACACACACACACACACACACACACACACACACACACACACACACACACACACCTACAGACCAATACCCAAAAACCACTTTTTTTTTACTCAGGGGACCTTGAAACGTATAGAAATTTACAAAATTTGGGTACCTTAATTTTTTCGGAAAGCAATACTTTCCTTACCTATGGTAATAGAGCAAGGAAAGTAAAAATGGCCAATTTCTATACCGATTCAAAGCTATGTATCTCAATTCTCAATAACCCCTTATTATAAAAATCATTACTTGATTTTGATATGTAGGCTACATTAGAATTCTCTCTTTCATCTGCTGTGAACGATTCATGAAAAAATATGTTCGTAAAGTAAGATTTGATTTGAATTTAGAAATTGGCCATTCTTTGTGTATTGGAATATCGGCTTAAGTACACTCAAGAATAAATTTTCCATTTTTCGACCGAATTTGACTTATGATGCATAATTTTGGACCGCCTTGACGAGCCAAGAAGAATGAAGTGTAGTACAACAATGAAATCTGAGCATTGTGTCAAAAGTTATATGTGTTTGAAATTTTGATCCTTGAGGTGTCCCTAAACGCGCCTCTCCACTAGGAACTGAAATGAAGTGCATCTAACGGGTGATTCTCATAGAACATAAACTTATGAACTTATGTGTTCAGTATTTTTATATTCTATCAATCCTAGTGCAGGGAAATACACTCCTTAGCAATCTCATTTCTGCAGCTTGAATTCGACTGTCAATTTTCCGTATGTGAATCCAATAATCACTTCCATATAGGAGAGTCGGAAGCACAGTGGTACAATAGAACTTCATTCTCGTTTATTGTCTTGTTTCATATTTTAGATTTTTCTGGATAATGTCACAATTTCGGGGGACCGAGCTTTGCTTTGGAGTGTAAAAGCATGGAAAATTTGTAACAAAAGATTGAATTTATAGTTTATATTTATTTATTCATTTTCTCAGTCGTACAATTATTTTTTCGCCCCACTTGGATGTAATGAGCTGGTTTTCGTGCGTCATATGGAGGCCGAAAGTGATTGTTTTTGATTTTCGCCCCACTTGGATGTAATGAGCTGGTTTTCGTGCGTCATATGGAGGCCGAAAGTGATTGTTTTCCGACCAGGCCGGTAAAACTTTACGGCCCTAGGGCTGTAAAATAACCTTGATGTCAGCTGATTCTGATTTGATGTGAACGTGTTTACAAAATAGTTTATGAAACGGAATCATTTATGCTTCTAGAATTGAATAAAGTATTTTGCAATAAGATACTATCATTTTATTTGGATGAATGAAATACAAATGGGATATTATAAACTATTCAAATTCAATTTTCAGAGTATAATAGAATCTAACCTCAAACCTCCTAGTACTGCGTTTATCACAAAACATGGTGAATAATTTTGGAACTACTTGGGCAATATCCATGGTGCTGAACGTTTTTACAAATAATTTATGAAACGGAATCAGTTTATGCTTCTAGAATTGAATAAAGTATTCTGCAATAATATACTATCATTTTATTTGGATGAATGAAATGCAGATAAGATATATATATTATAAACTATTCAAATTTGATTTTCAGAGTAGGATAGAACTTCTAACCTAAACTTCCCAAGTCGATGACAACAAGCATTGTTGACGTTGACATTCAGATTGGCCAAATTTCAAGTGTGCTAAAACAGCTGATCAAAAACTTTTCATTATTTGTGTTATTATTCAATAATTAAAACATTTATAATAATATCATCTTATTGTCATTTGAAAGAATAAAAAAGTATAAACTCAATCTCCCACATAATTGAACATAATCTTTTAGGTTATTTAGACAAATCAGAATAAAAAATACTTGGTCAATTTTCTGTTATTCAGATTACCTAAGACTCGATAGAGCTATGACCTTCCACTTTTGCTTTCGGAAGTGCTTAATGAACAATTATTCTCATATATATTGTATATTTTTCTGTGTGGCGAAAAATAGCGTTCGCACCACGGGCAAAAATGCCTTTCCGGCTGTCAATCTTTTCTAGTCCTCGGCCTACGGCCTCGGACTTAAAATCCGATTTCGAGCCGGAAAAGTCTCATTTTCGACCCTAGGTGCGAAATATACTATTACAGTTACATGAGGAGGCACAACAGGCTTATGCCCAAAACTGTCCCTTTTCAAATGTATACTACAGTCCAAATCAAAATCTAGGTTAAGCTACTATCACTCATCAAAATAACAATTTATTCACACTTCAAAATACAAACACATCATCAATTACAAATATATATACTATGAATTCGATTTAGAATGATATACTATGTTTTCTATAATATTTGTTAATATACTATGTACTATTCTATACTAACAGCATCTAGTTACTATTTTGGACTTTCTGAAGTAAAATTTTTTTCTAAAAAAAGAGAAATAAAGGAAAATAAGTTTTTCTTGCTGAATTTTTCTTCTCGTGAGATCAGCTGAATGATCCCACACATGCACTCGTTCACTCTCTTCCATTACGGTATCGACAGACGAAAAAATTTCCAGCTGTTTTTCCAAGGACGTATTTATCCTTTTAATGTCCTTCAGCGAGTTATCCCAGGGTTGAAACCTAGTGTAATCGAATTTTCATATCATAAACCTACTTTGTTCCAAATTTTGTGAGAATCGTTAGAGCCGTATTCGAGATCCGGTCACATATAGATATATAAACATATAAACAGAAATTGCTCGTTTAATAGTACAAGATATTTTCTGGAATTTCAATACTTTATTGTACACATCAATATCTGTATTACCGCGATACAAGTATTTCGATTTGTGAATGAGGATAGATAGTTTCCAAGCGACTTGGCTGGGCCAATATTTCAGGGTCACCCTCCACCTCCTAGGCTATACTACTTGCAACTAAGTTGTCGACAAGTTCCAATAATCGCCGCAGGCCAAAGCACCTCAGACTCCGTCGGCTTTTATCTCTCCTCTCGGTTCGGGGCTCAGATGATCTTTTCAGAACTCATTTTTTAATTCTGCTTTCTGACCAGCTAATGCTTCCCAGTACTGCGGTCGGTTAAACGCCTCTGCCTTCTAAACGAACGGCTATTTTACTGGCTAAATAATTATACGTCTTTCGCCTTGCTTTATGCTGTGAGTTATTGCTGTGCCAAATCTTGAATGCATATCTACAACATCTACCCAAATGTATAATTTACTTTCTTGTGTGTGGTAGTTATATAAGAAAATAGTTAGGAACTCTTTTAAAGTTCTTGGAATCTAAGTAACTCATTTTTAATAAACTCTATTCAAATTAAATACTGCATAGTAAAGTAATACAATTTTTCATTTTGCAAATAAAAATATAAATTTGAGTACCTTTTTGAATTTTATTGACACGACATTTTTCAGCTACTAATGCCATTTTCAAGCCATGCTTCCATTTTCATTTGAAAATGCCATTAGAAGCCGAAACATGTCGTGTCAAAATAAATATCGGGGACCGAGCTTCGCTCTGGAGTACAAAAGCATAAAAAAAATTTACGAAAGAAGAAATTATAATAACATTCATACAGAAATGTTCTATATAATCACAGTAAATTGAGATTAATTCCCAGAGGAATGCAAAAATTTCCCTCACAAAAGCCCAGTTGCACAAAAGCCGGTTAATTTTAATCCTTAAACTTCACGTGAACCAAATCAGACAAGACCATTTCAAAAAGATGGATCTACTGGAATTAATCAGGATTGAAAATGACCCAGCTTTTTTGCAACCGGCACTAAGTACCTGATTGAATGATTACAAGAGTTCAACAGCTGAGTCATAATTTTGACACAGTCCCACACACATGAACTCGCTCACTCACTCCATCACCAACAGACGACGAAATAATATTATTATCAGCTGTTTTTCCAAGGATGAATAATTATCCTTTTAATGTCCTTCAGCGAGTTTTCCCAGAGATGAGACCTAGTGCAATCGAATCTTTATATTATTAACCTATTATGTTCTTAATTTCATGAGAATCTTTTCTCATTTCTTGAGAGCCGTTTTCGAGATCCGGTGAAATACAAACATAAACATATAAACAGAAGTTGCTCGTTTAATAGTATAGGATTCAAAAATAATAATAATAATATCGAGTGACCTGGCTGGCTCAGGTCTGGTGTCAGAGTTTTCAGGTCGCAACTGATCAATTTCAGGGCCTCTGACATGACCTAACGACTACTTTTTAGGCAGCCGGGACCGACGGCTTAACGTGTCCATCCGATACACGGGAGTGGCCCGAGATAAATATCTTGCCCGGGCCGGGATTTGAACCCGGGCCTCTGAATCTCAAAGCCAGCATCTGATCCACTCGGCTACGGCCACTCCATTTAGGATTCAAAAGGGTAGGCCTAATCATCAGATTTATATTTTTATTTGAAAGTAGCCCTAAAGAAAAAAGACAATTCATTTAGCAAATACATTTTGCGGCAGTTCAGGAAAACCTATAGTATTTAGTCTTTGAACTGATATATTGTGGAATTTCTCCATATTAAGGTGAAACAAGAGCGATATTGTCAGTTCCACACAATTATGTGTATTATGCTTTTATTTCACCGTAGAACCTATGGTAGGCTACTGTAATTTATTATTAACTTGTATTCGGTCCAAATTATTCCAATGAAAGAAATGTTGTTCTTGGTCCCTTGTTTTATAACAAATTTATAGGAGTCATTTTTGATTTTCTATGGAATTTGGAGTCTACTATAGTTACACAATCATAGGTTCGATTTAAATTTAGGTTAGATCTAAACTAAGATCATCATTATCATTAATGTATAAACTATCATTAATGTTTTCATAAACTATTATCATTAGTGTATGGCTTTGAATGGTGGGAGACCCAAGGGTAGTTCCACCTCGCCGTATATAGTCCAAAGTTCCCTAATGGGAAACCGGACACTAAGGTTATAGTGAGCACAATACTTTAAATTTACACTTTTCACTTCGGAATAAAGTTCACTTTAAATTTCCCCTTTCCACTTCGGAATATCCCTAACCTCTGCATAGACATAATCAATTGTAAAATGTTATTATAATCAAATATTTATGACATAATATTTAGGGATACTTGTGTGATTGGCAAGTTCTATGGCTATTTCTACCGAGTCTGTGAGATGCATGTTTGAAAACCAATAAATTCCATACCTTGAAAAAAGAATATGATGAACCAACTTAACAGTTTTAAAGTTCTTGGTGAAGAGTATTTTACATAAAATTCTAATCATATTCAAATTCCATCTTGAACGTGGCAATGAATTGAACACAGTGCCGTACCTCTATTAAGCTTCACTACTGCAAATGAAAACTCGTCAAACAGTCTCTCAAACAGATAGATTCCTCATTAAAAAATAATAATACTTTTCGTTCAATTATTAAAACATCATCACATTGAATAAAATTACTCAATGATAATCTTTACTGCAGTGAGGTCCTCGTTATAATGACAGTATTTGATTAACATTGGTGTTGCCATTCTTGTGTATCATTCGACAAAGCAGTTTGCGCTATCCCTTTCTACCTCTGCAACGTTGTCTGTTTTTTTTTTAGCAATTTATATTGTATAAATATAACTAATTAACAAAATATACAATCTCAATCATGCAAAATAATCATTTTATCATCGAAGAATACTTTTTTTTGACGAATAAAATATAATTGGTTATTGAAAACAATAATGAACTGTCAATACTATTACATCAGGTAAACCGGTATCAGCTATCCTCTATGCAAAGCAGTGGCAAGGTTGAGAATCGGCAACGGTGATCTCCCATCTGTCTCCACTACCAATATAACGTGGACCGCTCTTTATGACTTTCGGCTCTATGAACTGTAACCGATTAAATAGAATTTAAATGACGTAAAATATAGTATACAAAAGATGGATGTAACGATAAGAAAAATTATTGATGACAAGAGTAAGAATAATTTATTTATAGAATATGACAATTCTCACTGAGAATAAGACGCATACCGTAGTGGTACAAAAACTAACGCCGTACATGAATAAACATAATGTAAAACTTAAAATAATAGATAAGTTAATTATAATAATAGATTGCCGGAATAGCCGAGTCGACTCACTACCTCCGTAAACAAAGCCATAGTGCATTCGTGTGACGTTAGCACAGGTAGGGCTCCTACAGCAATAAAAGTTCGTTGATTTCAGCTGATCTATATCAGCTAGTGTTTCTATTGGTGTAGGAGCCCTACCCGTGCTGACGTCACTCGAATGCACTACGGCTTTGTTTACGGAGGTAGTGGTCGACTAAGGCGTTGCACCCTTCAGTCTGCTAGTGCTACCTGGTCGCGGGTTCGAATCCCGCCGAATCCCATAAAATAGGCATGGACGTTTGATCATCTCATAAATCACCCTCGCACTTCCCTTAACTCACGGACAAGCAAAAAAGCTCATGTGGGCATCATCTGCCAAAAAATAAATAAATAAATAAGTTTATTTCCACATAATTCAAACAATACAAAATACAAGTTCAAAATACAAAATACAAATTACATCTCTACATAATAACTTAGACCATACTATTTCAAAAAATATAACTACAAAATTATAAGTAATAATAAAACATAGGAAGACATTTGTAATAACATAATATACCATCCTGGTTGGAATGGGCTGTTCCTGAGGTTGTTTTTAAAAAACCTGTATTGGGGCAGCCATAGTCTACATTATTATTTTTTAAATTTTTTGGAAGTAAAAAAAAAGGTCCGATTGGCGGGCACTATTTTGTTCGCTTTAACATTAGATATTGCAAGAGTTTCACAAATGATATACATAGGCAATATATACCTCGATAAAACAAGAAGGAATTATTCTTTATACATTTACAAAAATAGTAAAATAATAGTCTAGTATTTTTCTAACAAAGCATAACCTCCACACTATTCAATGATTGAAGCCACTCTTTCACTTTTCTCTGCAATATGTATAATGAGTGGGATAAAAGACAATAAGGTGGTAACAAATTGAACAGTTTTGGTGCCAAATATGGAAAAGATCTAAGGAAGGACTCCTTGTCCTTCTTCAAAAATTTACAGTAATAACGTGGAATACACCAAAAACAAAATAGAAAGATGGACAAGTAAAATGGAATATGCAGAGAAAAAAAGAACGAAAAAGTCATGCAGTTCGTGAACTTTATGCGAAATGCGGCGAAATGCATTATCTGTACTTCCTATAGTGAGGTCCACGTTATAATGACAGTATTTGATCAACTTAGGTTTCGCTATCCTTGTCTATTATTCGACAAAGCCGGTGCTACTATCCTTTTCTAGGTCCACAACTATGCCAATTATGTTTTTGACAGTGTAGAAATATAATTGATTAATGCAGAGAATCGGCATCGCTATTCTTCTATCTTTATCCACTGCCATTATAACATGGACCGCACTATATGTATGTCATTATAAAAAGAAACACAACTACTTGCTTCCATAATCATTTGCTAATGTAGTTTCAACTTTCTTGTAGTTCTGATCTAACTATAGCTTTTCGATAACAAAATTATCTTACCCAGAACTAGAACAAGAACAAGAACAGTAAGATGAACTAGCATAAACTAAATATAGAGTAGAGCATAAACTAAATATAGTGTACAGCATAAGCTAAATATAGATATAAATAAACATAGAAATCCGAGTACCCTTTTTACTTTCCTTGCCCTATTACCATAGGTAAGGAAAGTATTGCTTTCCGAAAAAAATTAAGGTACCCCGATTTCTAAATTTCTATACGTTTCAAGGTCCCCTGAATCCAAAAAACTGGTTTTTGGGTATTGGTCCGTATGTGTGTGTGTGTGTGTATGAGTGTATGTGCGTCTGTGTACACGATATCTCATCTCCCAATTAACGGAATGACTTGAAATTTGGAACATAAGGTCCTTTCACTATAAGGATCCGACACGAACAATTTCGATCAAATGCAATTCAAAATGGCGGCTAAAATGGCGAGAATGTTGTCAAAAACAGGGTTTTTCGTGATTTTCTCGGAAACGGCTCCAATGATTTTGATCAAATTCAGACCTAAAATAGTCATCAATAAGCTCTATCAAGTGCCACAAGTCCCATATCTGTAAAATTTTCAGGAGCTTCGCCCCATCAATGCAGATAGATTCCCAATTATAAGCCTTCAGATACAATTGAAACGAAAAAAATCAAGTGGAGTAGATTGAGCATGAAAATCTCTACAATTAATGTTCAGTAACATTTTCACCTAAAATTGAAAATAAGCTTTAAATTCGAGAAAATGTGATTATTCAATTGCAAATAATTG
This sequence comes from Nilaparvata lugens, assembly GCF_014356525.2. Taxonomy (NCBI): domain Eukaryota; kingdom Metazoa; phylum Arthropoda; class Insecta; order Hemiptera; family Delphacidae; genus Nilaparvata; species Nilaparvata lugens. Next base: position 80,639,197 of record NC_052505.1, on the reverse strand, counting down.
TTGATTCTATTAAATCATTCACTTTGAAGAGATAGCAGACCTCATGTGTGTCTCCAGCGTTATTGCCCTGTCACCTGCTGGCTCAAATCTTTGAATAGTAGACTTGAGATGCGCGGGAACACTAGCGTCAGGTGATCAATTTTCATAACGGCAAGGGAATTTGTGTGAGTGCGCCACACCAGATTTTTAAAATTATTTACTCACAACATGTTTCGGCTATATGATGCCATTATCAATATGATTGATAGATGAAATATGTTGTGAGTAAATACTTTAAAAAGGGTACTTATATTTCTATTTTTATTTATATTTAAAAGTAGACCTAAACGAAAAAAAGATTAAATATAGAGTAGAGCATAAGCTAAATATAGAATAGAGCATAAAATAAATATAGAATACAGCATAAACTAAATATAGAGTTTGACTAAAAATACTCCATCTTTTAGATGGATGAAGTAAAGCTAGTTGAGCTACCGCATTGCGAATTGTAGGTAGGAACGGTTGTGAGTTCGTTAGTTTGCGTGTGGGATTGAAAAATGGTTGGGATGCCTGGAGACTCGCGCGCTGCTGAAACGCTTGGCCAAAGGTCAGTACTCAGTCAGTACTTCTACAGGGTGTGGCGACTTGCCAGCTGCGATCAACAGGTCAGTGCTGGTCCCCCCTCACCCTCCCTTGGGAGCCCCTTTCCCCCCTGGGTCCCCTTGCCCCCCTGGTCCATTGTAGTGTGTGTGTATGTTGTTCATCAAGTGAGTTCATCAAGCGTTGATCGGGACTGGTTCGATTAAAACGGTAGGTAGGTTACAGGTTGGTTCCGTTTGTACCAAAGTACCAAGTTGATGAACTGTGCTCTGACTTTCAATGTTGGTGAAGATGGTGTCCACAAAAGTCAAGTTTGAATTTCACCCAATGTGTTGATTATCGAGTATCCTGAATAATTATTGAAGTTTGTAGGTGTTTGATTTTACCTAATGTGTTGATTATCGAATATCCTGGATTATTGAGTAGTATAGCACTTGTGGGTGGGGACTTGGAAAAAATTGAGAACCAAAATTCGAGAAATTTTTGGAAAAAATTAAGTAGGTTGAAAATTTCAGATTTCTTGGACAAATGTGCAGCTAGTTCCTTTGGTAGGTTTTGTTGAGGTAGAGGATTCCATTTTGCACAAATTAGGGCTATTAAACAAAAATATATTTGAGTGGGTTCGGGACCCATCGAAAGCTGTAGGCCCACTCATCATCAGTGCCGTTTCCCATGCACAAGTCAAGAGATAATTTATTTATTTAATATTCCATCACATTACATCATAATATTGGGAATACTCCTATTTGATCAAATTTGGTGATTTGTCAAATAATTGCATCCTTAGAACTAAGTAAGATTTTTAACAGGTAAAATAAACAGTAACAGTATATAAAAAATTATACCAATGAACAAAGTGTAGCCTACATTAGGTCTATCATTATTCTTAGTCCTAAAAATAGAGCAAATGTGAGCGTTTTACCTTGTATCATTGAGTGCAGAGTTTATGGTTAATTGAATTCTGCCACCGAGTAGTACACTTTATCAACTAAGATTTTTTCACAGATTACTTGAAACGCTTTAGAGATTCGATTTTTCGAATGGTCTCAGGTAATATATTATATAAACTTAATCCTGAATAAGAGGGATTCTTCTCATATGTCGCATGTCTATGGACTGGGTACAACAGCAAATGGTGATTGCGTGTGGAGTAACTCTCTGTGCAAAATTGAAATTTATTGATATTACTCTTGATGAAAATTAATAACTGATAAATGACGATTGTAGGCAAGGTGAGAATCTGAGAATTTTGAAGAACAGACTTGCATGAGTCTCTTTGTCTCAACCCGAAAATGTGGATATCATTATCAACAAAATCTATTAACATTCTTGTCCGTATTCACTCATCAAGCTCGTATATAGGCTACAAATTTCAAATAACTATTAATCTTTATAGAAATCCAAATTATCAGAGAAACTCAGTCCTGATATGAAAACGATCAGAGACTGAACTTTGTGAGAAAGTTTACATTAATTTATTGAATAAGGTTGGCCTGCACAAAATTAAGATTTATAATCATCCATCGATCAGCATCACAATTGATTGTCTGCGTCTGGATCTGGGTGCTATGAGATATGTGCAATGGAGTGATCCGTGGTCTAGTGGATAGAGTGCTTGCGTAGCAGCATAGAGATCCCGGGTTCGAACCCTCTCAATACCAAAAGTTTTTTAACCAGATCACTCCCGTGTTATCGGATGGGCACGTTAATTGTCGGTCCCGGCTGAAGTATGACAGTCGTAAGGCCCATTGATGGCTTAAATTATATATTCAGGCGGTGGGACCCTTCCCGCAAGGGACTCCCCACCAACAAACGCCATACGAATTTACTTTACTAATGGATAAGAGTAGCAATGAACAGATTTAGATGGAAGGCTGCCAACCAATCAAACGATTGAGCTTATTAAATTGAATTTGTTGCCAAAAATTACAAAGAAGAAGAATTTATTGTCTTGGGGAACAATATTTTTTCAGATTATAATTTATGATCATATTGATGGAAATATTGACTACACAATAAGTAGTAGTCTATTGATTAGACACACATGGGAGACTGAAAAGAAATAGAAAAATGCTCATCAATATAACGTTAGAAAAATTGAAATGAAGCGAAATACAAATTAAGAAAGAAAAAATACTTATGATTTTGTGTAGCCTATTAACACACGAATCTATATATAAAAGCGAAATGGCACTCACTCACTGACTGACTGACTGACTCACTCACTCACTCACTCACTCACTCACTCACTCACTCACTCGCAGAACTAAAAATCTACCGGACCAAAAACGTTCAAATTTGGAAGGTATGTTCAGTTGGCCCTTTGGAGGCGCACTAAGAAATCTTTTGGCAATATTTTAACTCTAAGGGTGTTTTTTTAAGGGTTGAAAGTTCGTCTTTTAGCATGTATATTCTCTTATTCTCTTAATTATAATTGAAAAATGTCCATATCATATGTTAATATAGAACTATAATCTATAGAGTACCTCTTCGAAACAGTTGTTAACTGGTAATTAAATTAATAATTTTGTCCGGTTGGCACCAAGTTGAAGATTGAAATGCATTTATCGCGGAAAAATTGATTGGGCACTGCTACTTCAATCAGAGCTATTCCTGGGAATATTATATTACTAGCCGTCAGGCTCGCTTCGCTCGCCATATCCGTTTAGCCAAACGTTTAGTCTGGACCCCCGACTGGATCGTCCTAACATATGATAAAAATGGTCAAATGAAAAATGCAGGCGAGCGAAGCGAGCCTGCTGATCTCACTCTTGGACGATCCAGTCGGGGGTCCAGGGGGCGGAGCCCCCTGGCCAGATGGATATGGCGAGCGAAGCGAGCCTGACGGCTAGTAGCTGGATAAGCTGCAAATCTCCATAAATTCACAAATTTAAGGTGAAGCATTACAAATTACATACATTTCAAGTAGGCATTATGTTGCATTATGGAATACTGTTGTAGGGCATCTATTGAGTAGGCTGTAGGACATCTACTAGTAGGTAACCAAATCTGGTTGATAATTATTGTGAACACGGCTCATTAGGTAAATTACATGTTGTAATAAGGTAATACCTCTGTACTTACATTGTCATCGTAGTACTATGTCATCACATCAGACTTAACACAACTGTCACATTTCATTCATACAATGCTCAAGGTGTGTCTAACACGGGTAAGATAAGGAGTCCTCCTTCACTATAAGGGATCTATTTAAACTTTTAATAAACTAAATTAGAATATTGTCGGCGCAGTCAATGCAATTTCCGCATTGAAAGCAATTTCCGTTGATGAAAGCTGATAGTTTTTGAAATCTGAGAGAAGCGAATTCCCTTTTCAACTGAAACATTATCTGGGTTTGTTTTGATTTCCAAATGTAATTTTGCTGGAGTTTGAATATTGTACAAACACGTAGATTTACACAAAAACCTATAGAACTGCAAATATAAAGAAATCAATCAGATATTTTTAATGATTTCCCACATATTTTCGACTTATGGAATGAAATTTTCTTTTATAGTGGACGAGAGATACACAGAGAATATACAGTAGAATGTACATTCTATACTCTCTGGAGATACATTATACATTTTCAATAATTTGAAGACTGTTTTGAAATACTATTACTATCATAGTCTCAATAGGCATGATAGTTTATTACTTTATTATTCATAGTTTTCTATTCAAAGTAGTCTGCATTATCAGTAACTTTATTATAAGTTACGATACAGTATACTTACTAAAATAACCGAGTTTATAAGAAGATAATATATAAAACTCTGTTTATACTTATCAATAGATATGTAAGTAAAACGGAGAAACCTCCGTTACACATAGAATGCTGCTCCAATAAGAGTAAAAAATTATTAATCTTTGTTGATAAATTTTTTTTAATCGTTGATTACCGATGAATTTTCTATCTCTGTTCCACAGGGAATGTTGCTCCAATAAATACTGTAAATTAATACTGTAATGGAGGAAAAAAATATTAATCTTTGTTATGCTGTTAAACTGAAAAAAGTTGGATAGAGATGGAACTTGATAATAAACATCTGAAAACTATTATTTATCTCCAAACTAATAAATTGTGATAACCGACTATTTCATTCCTTAATTCTAACCTCATAATTTTTCTATTCACTAGACTATTCATTATTTTAGAAAACTAGTATCTTTGATTGTATTTTGGAAAATGTTCACTAGCAGCAGACTAAAATCTTAAAACTATAAAGTCTCTAGATTGAAGAAGATGTTTACTAGGAGACTGGAATCTTGAGTATAGTCTCGGACTGTGCTTTTTCAATAAACACGTTGAATTTAAATAATGTAGGAGGTCAGGAGGCGAGTGAGGAGGACCCACTTGTGTGGAACGGTACCGAGTATAGCTTGGCTAGTAACCTTGACCCCCCAGCCCCACTATACAAGGACAAGGTCGTGCCCTTGATCAGGTCCCGACCATTTTACGACCAACTCACAACTTGCATTTCCTTGAAATCTTGCAATTTGAAGAGGGACTGTTGAATCATTTGCATTCGTGAAAAGAAATCTCTCTCCGCAGTTTGATTTGTTTCTGGGACATGGTTATATTTAGCTGGCTACCTTTTGTAGACAGTAGTTTTTCGTTCGATTCTTTCATCATTCTTAAAACTGGTATAGTATTTATAGCCTTATTGAGCTTGAATGATCAGTAAGCTTTTGGATTTTTGCCATTCCATAAAGAGTATCCACTTTATTTATTTACTTTAGTCCTAGTTTCTTGGACACTAATTAAATCTAATGGACCATCAAACCTGTAGATCTAATGGTTCATTGGATTTGAAATCCCCAAGAAGTGTTGTTAATTGTTGAATGATTCAATTAATCCAACTCTTTATTACTCTTTATTTAAGCCTTATTAAACAATTATTTTATCTCACATTACTAGTTTTTCTGACATACTGAAATAATGTGGAATAGTATCAGTTATATACTATAGAGTACCGGATAAGCTGCAAGGCTTTATCACTCGATGCGATTGATTGCCAAAATTTGGTGGACACCAATTCAAAATACTTGATTTTTTTGGCTGTTTATCAATTGTGACATTTGTATTGTGAAAAACATTCCAAGAATCTGTGGTTGAATCATGGTTGTCCATGTGTTTAATTACACATTATTTCATTTAATTTCATAATTTTTATGTATTATGTATTTTTTATATACTATATAATATTGTCCATGTGCTTGATTACACATTATTTCATTTAATTTTATAATTTTTATGTATTATACAAAGTTAGTAGACAGTAGACAGACAGGTCTACCAATGTTGTGTATTATACATTTCAATGTATATTGAATAGTGTCACATGGGCTACTATTAATAAGGACTTGGGAAGACAATCAGATGTAGAGCGTTAAATTAATTGCTTGTTCCAGTAAACTTAGAATATTGGTTTCTTGAGTTGATGGTATTCAAAGTAGAAATAATTAAGTGTAACTTGTGGACTTATAATGAAATTCATCAATAGTTGGAGAATGGTGTATAGTATATTTTTTTTAACTGATTGATATGATACATCATGTGTTGTTGGGCAATTGTTTGTAAACATTTATTGCTACTTCACTTGTTAATGAGTGGGTGCATAGGAGCTGGAGGCGTGGTGTCTTTCTCACATATTAGATGCAGTCCATAGTTGCATCGTTGCATCCTTGGTGCAGAGTGAGTGATGCAATGACCTTGCAGTGTAGATGCAATCATACTTCTTGCTTGCATTAATCTATCGTTTGTTTCATACAATACACAATAGGCTTACACCGGGCATCATGTGGGGACTCCCTGTTCACATAAATCAATATGAAATTTATAGTTTGTTTTCCACAATGAGCTAATTTAGCAGAGTGTTCAGAGTGGGGGAATGTTTTCCGGAAAAATAGACAATCGTTCGTTTTCTCGCGTCTGAATCAGACAATACTTGAAATAAATGTTTAGAAGTCAAGTACATAATATAGCAAGAAAAGGAAATGAATATTTTTATTAATTCCACTATTCAATCAAACCTAATTATAGGAACTACAGACTCAACCCTATTTTTTAGTTATTTTTTAATAATTGAGGGTCTTTTAATAATTGGAGTGATCCGTGGTCTAGTGGATAGAGTGCTTGCGTAGCAGCATAAAGATCCCGGGTTCAAACCCTCCCAATACCAAAAGTTTTTTAACCAGATCACTCCCGTGTTATCGGATGGGCACGTTAAACTGTCGGTCCCGGCTGAAGTATGACAGTCGTGAAGCCCATTGACGGCTTAAATTATATATTCAGGCGGTAGGACCTTCCCGCAATGGACTCCCCACCAACAAAAGCCATACGAATTTACTTTTACTATTTTTTTTTTTATAATTGAGGGTGATGCCCACATGAGCTCTAGGCTTGTGCGTGGGTAATGAGGCGGATGATGTTGAGAGATGAATGGACCTACAGTTTAAGGTGGGTTCCGAACCACCGGGAAGCGATTTTACAACTCATGAATCATATTCAGAGGAGTTTGATACTTCCAACGGGAGTAGCAGGCTCACGATTCTTAACTTATCAACGCGACCATTGATTCCAATTGATACATTTAGTCAAAACGTAGGGTATGTGTATGTATCACTGAAAACTATGAATATAGAATAGAATTTATTGCTTCTCATAAACAACAGTACAATATAACAAGAAAAAAAGAAAACAAAGATATTAAGTTATTATCCATATTTATAAAATCCTATGGCTCAAAAATATAACATTATATGATATCATTAGAAAAACATTACTTCTGACATTTTGACTTGTGAAGTATAACAAACTTCAATTCGATTACTACGTGCAGGCTTCAGGCTTCATCGATCCATGACGTGAACAAAATAGGATCGCTTGCTAAACATTGTATCATAAACCCACAGAATCAAACAGATTCTAAGTGTTTTATGTACGCATTACTAGCGCGACACATTAAAGGTAGTTGTAAATTTCGCGTTGATAATCGTTATTTTCGTTTATTAAACAACCGCAATCCAATATATAATTTCAACAACATTGATTTCCCAACCCCATTAGGTCAACTGGATAGATTCGAAAAGAATAACCCGACAGTTTCTGTCAATGTATACGGTATTGACGATAAAAATCTAATTTATCCGCGATGAATTAGCGAATCAATAAGATAGGACCACTTTGATTTGTTACTACTTGTTGAAAAGGCGGACACCGATGATGATGATGATGATGATGATGAGGAAGAGGGCGGGGATGAGGGAACAACTGATGTAGCTACATGTAAAGTAGAAACCAAATCACACTATTGTTTAATTACCGATTTTGAAAGACTTGTTAGGAAACAATTAACAAAACATGAAGGGAAAATAATAATCTGCCGCCGATGTTTCACGTATTATACCCGTAGTCGAGAGACGAATGAAAGAACACGAAGAATTTTGTTCACAGCACAAAGTAACAAGGGTTTCTATGCCAAAAATTCAAGAGGACGGATCGCCGCCATTTTTAGAATTTAAAAACCCATTGAAAAAGTATAAACTACCCCTAACCTGTTATGCTGATTTTGAATGTCTTCTCGTTAAACCAACATCATCATCATCGTCACCAGCAAACTCCGAGTCTGATGATAATGAGGATGGTGATGGCGATGATGGAGAAGTTTATAGCACTGCACAGAGAAGGTCAAAGGGGAGGAGGAGGAGGAGGGGGGCAACAAAGATAAAGCACAATCATGACGTCATGTCGTACTGTTTATATTTTGTAAGGGACCAAATACAAATACCGGACAGTTCGCCATTAACACAGAAAATACCGTCACGACCTATACTGTATAGAGGTGTTAATGCAGGCATTCATTTTCTAACCACTTTAACCGAATATGCCACCCAGATCATAGAGACATTAGATGAACATCATATAGTCATGTACCTATTGACAAGAGAACAAGAGCAAATGCATTCTGATGCAGAATTTTGCGACGCATGCGAAAAGCCTTTTGAAAACGACAAAGTTTATGATCATTGCCATCTCACTGGTTACTACAGGACGGCTCTTTGCAATGCATGTAACTTACAAAGACAACGCCAAACATACATCACAGTATTTCTACACAATTCAGCATCTTATGACACCCACCTAATTGTCTCTGCACTCGGTTCTATTTGTAGTAATAAATTAACCGTAATTCCTCAATCAAGTGAAAAGTACATATCATTTACTATACAATTGACCAATCGACTCCATCTCAGATTTCTTGATTCGTTCAAATTTCTACCCGATAGTTTGGATTCGTTAACCTCTAACCTTTTACAACCGGCAGGTCCAGAACCTTCTATTGATCAAATAGCTGCTATTCTCAAACACACATCGAAACATTTCGAACATCAAAGTTTACCTCTTGTATCACGTAAAGGAGTTTTTCCATACGAATATTGTGATTCTTGGGCTAAAATGGACGAGGAAAGTTTACCACCTATTGAAGAATTTTACAGTTCTCTTTGTGATAGTACAATAAGTGCAGACGATTATCGGCATGCACAAACGGTTTGGAACCACTTCAATTGTCGCACACTTGGACAATACAGTGACTTATATTTGAAAACAGACGTACTACTCCTAGCTGACATAATGGAATCTTTTTGCAACATTAGTCTCGAGACGTTCAAACTAGACCCGGCTCACTATTTTACACTTCCTGGTTTTTCTTTTGATGCTATGCTTAAATACACTAAAATTAAGTTGGAACTTTTAACAGATTACTCGATGTACGCATTTTTCCATTCCTCTATTAGGGGCGGAATAGTTACGTGTGTTCACAGACATGCAGTTGCAAATAATCACTATACTGGTGCACCTTACAATACCCAAGAACCCAACAGTTTTCTAGCTTTTCTTGACATTAACAATTTATACGGTTATTCTATGTGTGCGGCACTTCCGAGAGCAAATTTTGCTTGGATGAGTCGTCATGAAATAGACAATGCTGTTGCCAACATGAAAAATTGGAGCGAAGACCAAACAGTAGGCTATGTTTTAGAGGCAGACATATCCTACCCAAAAGACCTGCACGATGCACACAACGAATTTCCTTTTCTGGCAAGAAATCAAAAAGTTTTCCCATCCAATCAAACTCGACTCATAACCTCACTTACAAATCACACAAATTATGTATGCCACTATTTACTGTTGAAACAAGCTATAGAACACGGATTGAAATTGACAAACATTTGTAGAGGCATTTCTTTTGAACAAAGCAAATTTCTAGAACCATACATAAGTTTGAACACACAGCTAAGACAACAGTCTAAGAATAAATTTCAAAAAGATTTCCACAAATTACTCAACAATGTGATTTTCGGTAAATCGTGTATGAATTTATGGAAACAAATGGATTTAAAGTTGGTTAATAACGAGAAATCGCTATTGAAATATATAGCTCATCCCTCGTTCAAAGATTGTTTGATTTTTGGTAAGAACATATGTGGTATTACTCTACACAAGGAAAATATTTTGCTAAACAACCCTATTTACATTGGTTTTTCGATTTTAGATTTGAGTAAAACAGTAATGTATTCGTTCCATTATGATGTAATTAGAAAGATATATGGTCCCAGTGCCAAACTCCTGTATCAAGACACGGATAGTCTGATGTATCTGATTAAAACCGCCGACTTTTATTTGGACATAAGGACAAATGAAGATTTGAAACATTGGCTAGACACGTCAAATTATCCTGTAGATCACCCGGCTTATTCCACACACAACCGAATGGTGGTTGGAAAGATGAAAGACGAATTTGCTTCTAAAGCTCCTTATCAGTTTCTGGGTTTACGGTCAAAACTATGGGCGTGCAGATTGTATAATGAAAGTATTGGTCAACAGCGGCAGCAGCAGCAACATTTTGATAACGAAACAGAAGATAGATTAGAAAATGAACGTAAAGTGGGTCTTATTAAAAAAGCAAAAGGCGTGAAACGATGTATTTTGTCACGCGAATTAACAGCACAACATCCAAAGTCTAATCAATACATTTCATTTCAAGACTATTTTAATTGTCTATTCGAAGGTACAGAGATGTACAGAAGCCAGAATTTAATTAGATCGAAAAAACATAAAGTAATGACAATTTCACAAAATAGGAAAGCGCTTAGTTGCCAGGATGAGAAACGGTATATCTGTAGTGATAAAATTAGTACATTAGCTTTAGGTCACTATGAAATTCCACTATTAACAGAAGCAGAAGGAGAAGAAGAAGAAGAAGATTTGTCTGTTGTGTCTTCTAGTAGTGACTAATTTTTTGTATTTGTTGTGTTGCAGATGATTTCAAAAATTATTAGATTAAATGTTGATGCTGTCGAAGTAAGTTACAATATTGATCATCAGTGTATGAGAATAAGACACGCAGATTCCGCGATTGTAACAGCTTGTGTTCAACAAGAAAATTGTGGAACTTATTGTGTTAGATTCATATTTAAAATGAATATAAATAGGTTATGGTTTGAAGTTGAAATGACAGTGAGAAAAGCAGATTTTACATGTGTTGAAACAATTGTAAAGTCAAACAGAGCGTCATTTTATTTCTCATCATTTCTTTTGAAAGGTACATAATTATTTTTAAGTACTCATCAACTTCAACATTATAAAGACTCTATAGTGTGTGTGTGTTTATTCATGTTTTATATATATAAATCTTTGCACTTATTGTTGTATGTTACTATATAGCACTGACACTATATTTGTTTGTTACATTCAGAAGAAGAAGAAAATCATAATGTTATTTTAAAGTACTCATCAACTTCAACATTATAAAGACTCTATAGTGTGTGTGTGTGTTTATTCATGTTTTATATATATAAATCTTTGCACTTATTGATGTATGCTACTATATAGCACTGACACTATATTTGTTTGTTACATTCAGAAGAAGAAGAAAATCATAATGTTTTGAAAATACAAAAATGTATGTGTTTTTGTCAAATCAAATTTGTGACTTGTATGTCACTAACACACTCTAGTGTTTCACATATAGGTTAATAGCACTCAATCATGTTTGTTTATCAAAAAGAGTAATCGAAAAAACGTTTTGTGTCTGTGTGTGTTCATTACCATAATGTGTTAATAAAAAAAAAAACATAACTGAATCACACTAGCTCTCTTTCTTTCTTACTTCTCTTTCCTTACTCAAACTAAACTAAATACAATCAGTTGTAGAGGAAAATCAATATAGCAAGTTTGCTACTTGTGACAGTTTTTTAGATGCCCCCTTTACCCAATGGGTAAGAGGGGAGGGGGTATCAATTAATCAGCTTCTATTCCTGCCGGGGCTTCTTGTTTGCCAATCAATAGCTACAAAAGGTAAGTGCAACAGGTAAGGGAAGACGCAGCGGCGGGGTGAGTTATGCAACCCGCAGTACATCAAAACTCTCACTTCTGTGGGTCACGGGGTAAAGTATGCAATCTGCAGTACAGCAAATCAATACTCTCAGTGTTTTCTGGGTCTATGCCCCGTACAAAACCTTACTGGGGGGGTAAGGTGGAAATCAATAGCTATTATATTTCAATAGCAAATTAGATGTACAACAAATATTTGTGTGTGTGTGTAAAATCAAATACATGCTCACTGAGCGCTGTGCGCGCGCGCGCAGTGTAATAGATGACAACTGTTACTACTTCTTAAATATTTAATTTCAATAGCCTATTTTCATATTATTATGTCTGTATGTGAAATCAATACTTGGAGCGCGCGCGCGCACGCGCACCCCTGCGCCAGGGGTGGGAAAAAAGATTTGGTGGTTAGCCTAAAATCTTCTATAGTAGTAGTTTGAGGATAGAGAAGAAAAACAAAAAAAGATGGAGGGAAATTTGGCGGGGGTGCGTGCGCACCCCTGCGCTTATGGCGGGAACAGAAATGGAGGGAAGTCTATTGAGGTTAGGAAAAATGGCGGGAAATTTTAGGCGGGAAAAGGTCAGATGACGTCACTGAACAGCTGCGAGGTCAAGTGACGTCACTGGTCAGCTGATGGGGTGGCGGGGGGGGAGGGGGAGGGGGGGAAAACAGCTGATTTGAATCTTACGCTGTCCTTTTTCTCCTACTTCTCTGACATACTGAAATAATGTGCAATAGTGTTCAGTTACAGTACCCGATAAACTGCTATAGTGAGGTCCACGTTAAAATGGCATTGTTTGATAGGCAATGGTATTGCTATCCTTTTCTATCATTCAACAAAGCGGAAGCGCTATCTCTTTCTCGTTTTGCTCTGTTGCCAGATCGTCTTTTAACAATGAATTAATAATTAACAAAATATTGCATCTTAATTATGTAAATTCATTATGAAATAATTGAAAAATATAATTTCTTGCTTAATAAAATATAATTGATTATTTTAAACGAGAATGAACAGCTAATATTACTTCAAATATAGGGACACCGAGCTTCGCTCGTTATTTTTATTTATTGATAAACAGAACCACTGACAGCCTACTAATGGACAGATCTAAAGTAAACCATGACAGAACACAATTCTCTAAAATGATCGTGTTTATATTTCACAGCTGGCTATAAGTCATCTTATGAATTTCGGGGATACGATATTTTGATTTTTCACATACTCACTTTTTTACTATCTACAGCTGTTTCAGCCAAGGATGAATTATCCTTTTAATGTCGTTCAGCAAGTTTTCCCAAGGATGAGACCTAGAGCAATCGAATCTTTATATAATAAGCCTACTATGTTCCAAATTTCGTGAAAATAGTTTAGAGCCGTTTTCGAGATCCGTTAACCTAGGCTTAAAATACTTCTAGAAAGTCGCCTTTGTAAAATAATAAAAATGATAAAATAATAATAACATAAATAACCAGTTATAAAAATAGCCAGATATATAAATACAGAAATTGCTCGCTTAATATAATAGGATAAACCTGTATCAGCTACCGTCTATAGAAGGCATTGACACGACAAAGGATCGGCAACGTTGTTCTCGTATCTTTCTCCACTGCCATTATAACGTGGACCTCACTATAGGCTTAATCACTCGATGCAATTGATTGTTTGCCAAAATTTGGTGGACACCAATTCAAAATACTTGAATTTATTGTCAGTTTGATAATTGTGGCATTTGTACTGTGAAAAACATTCCCAGAATCTGTAGCTAGTTTGTTGGTTGTCCATGTATTCACCAACAAATAAATTCATTTAATTTCATAATTTTTTGATCTATTATACATTTTAATTCACATTGGATAGTGTCATATGGGCTACGAATTAAGACGTCCTTAGACTATCGGACGTGTTCAATGAATTGCTTGTCCCAGTAAATGTAGAATTGGTTTCTTGAGTTGATGGTATTCAAAGTAGGGTAACGTGTTGACTTATAATGAAATAATAATAATTCATCATTTCTCTGATCGCTAATGCAACCAGAGGAGTTTATTGACAAAACATATACATTATTTTTACAATAAACATACAAAAGTTGTTAATAATAAACTTAGTCCTAATTATTATACCCCACTATATGTGTCGGGGTGATCAATAGTCAGGGAGTATAGAATGAATGTTTACATTCTATCCTCAATGTCAATAGTTGGAGAATGGTGTATAGTATCTTTTTTTTAACTGATTGAACCGATATGATACATGATGTGTTGTTGGGCAATTGTTTGTAAACATTTATTGCTACTTCACACTTGTTGATGAGTGGGTGCATAGGAGCTGGAGGCGTGGTGTCTTTCTCACATACGAGATGCAGTCCATAGTTGCATCGTTGCATCCTTGGTGCAGTGTGAGTGATGCAATGACCTTGCAGTGTAGATGCAATCATACTCTTCTTGCTTGCATCAATCTATCGTTTGTTTCATTCAATACACAATAGGCTTACACCGGGCATCATGTGGGGACTCCCCATACTCATTGAGATAGTTTTTCTGAGAGCACTTCGTCTCTATTATCTGATTCATTGAAAATCGATTCTATGCTATGTTAGTTGACTGAGTTTGCTTTGTAATCAAAACTACATACAGAGCTACAGGTGGCGAGGTGAGCATTCTGTTTATTGTGAGTTCCACAGTATAATGGCTGTATTTGATAAACATTGATGTCAGATTGCACAGAAGTAGAAGGAATTTTTTTCTTCTCTGTGCAGATTGTTAGGTTTGTCAGGTTGTTGCCAAATGTTTATTCAAATTGTAGAAATATAATCTCAATCATGAAAATTTATCATAAAATCTTGAAAAAAAATGTCTTGACAAATACAATTTAAAATCATTTTTGGACAAGTGTTAGCAAAGTTCTTACTTCTGATTTACTAAAGCCCAGAGTTCTTTTTTTTATGTTTGACAACAACTTTAGAGAGAATTGATCAATCAGCTTCAAATTTTGAACACTAATTCTTTGTACCTTTTTACAGGACAAGTTTGTTGGACAACTTCAAATCGAATGTAATACCAGGTCTGGCAAAAAAATCTCCCTTGTTTGAGCAAGCCACTGTGTGAGTTGTAGTGGGGATAGAGATGTGGAGGAGGTATTGTTCCATAGTGGCGTACGTGCCATTTTCAGTGTTTGTCATGGCTTGGCTCGGTGAGCATCGGGCGTTTGTTGTGGATGAGTTTATTAAAAATGGCAGTTCTGTGATTTCTACTCAATGAGCATTTCGGATTCGATTCGAACTTGGCCGACGTGATAGTGCTCCTGACGCGAAAATGATTAGACTGTGGGTGTCAAACTTCAGACAAACAGGGTCAGCACTAAAAAGAAAACCAACTGGCCGACCTTGTACTGCAATAACACCAGAGAATGTGGCGTGAGTGAGAACATCCATATAAAGTGCACTAGAACCAAATAAAGTGTACTAAATGATGTCAAATGGCATCATATAGGCTATTCACAAATATAACTAATTGTTCTGTATGCTTCTTATTCGTTTTGCAAATGCCTATTGAAATCAGGGAGGTTTTTTTGCCGGACTCTGTATTTTTGCTGTGGCTACAGTTACAGTAACTGTAGCTCGAATCAAGTTCTGGTAAACAATTGTGCATGCGCGGCTACTGCTATTTACATGTGCATTGTGGTGTTTGTGGTTTTTGGTCACATGGTTATGATTTCTAAGTAACCTATCGCTTCAATCATGAAGTCTACATCCTTCCAGGATTTGAAAAAATATAGTAGTGTAAAAGAAAGAAAATTTTAAAGGATGAGCTACCTAAGCTATTTATTACCTAAACTCCCGATTTTTTTTCTTTTTTTGGTGGTTGACGGGGGTGAAGGAGAAACCTGAAAGATAGATTAGGAAACAACTTCAGAAGTGATACTTTCATTTTCAGTTGGTGTTCAATTTTCAGCTGCTCTAATATAATTATGTTCTATTCAGATATGCTACACCATACATCTGCATATATAGGCACTAAGCTTACCTTGTCTAAATACAGCATTTTAATGAGTATAATTATGGATATATATATATAGGCATTTGAATGCTGTATTTAGACAAGCTAAGCTCCGGTAATGAGTGCTGTGACAAACGAAGTTTGTTGGCGCATGCGCAAACGAAGCCATAACTTTACCGAAACGCTAACTGAAGTTACGGTTACCGTAACTGTAGCCAATGCGTTCCTCAATACTCCCAAAGACGTTAAAGAGGTACAGACCTTAGACCAGTTATAGAATAGACACGGCCCATTGTATATTCATACTGAAAGTCGATGAAGCCAACATCTACTGCCAAATCCACCCATCTTGACGTCACAACAGTGACGTCACGCATCGTATAGAAATAAAATTATAGAAAACTTTTTTGAGTTTGTTGTGTAAGTGTTTGTAGTGTTTAACTTACATTGTTCTTAAACAATGCATTATTGTTGAACATAGCTTGTTTTCCATTGCAGATTGTTATTTATTTATGAAAATGGTAATCTCCTGTGCACTGAAATTTTTAGGAAAAAAAAGTGGAATATCTTTTCATGTGTAAGTTGAAATTTATACAAATTAATATTGTAAGTTTTAACTGTAATATTATCCTTGGTTATTGTGGTGCGGTATTTTACACGCCTCACATACGTAGAGAGATTTGCCAAATCATGTAGTGCTGTATCTAAATGCCTCACGTGGGGCCGGCAAATCATGTGGTGCGTTTTTTAACGGCTTCACACATGCAGAGTGAATCTTGTACTGAGTCAATGGTGTAGCGGCTATAAATTTTGCAATGGCGTGTGAGGACGCTGAGTGAACACCAGACTGATTGACTCACTACAAGACTCAATACAATTGTCGGAATCGCGGGAGGCCTAAACGCTCGCTCACCCTTGATTCCTCTAATGACAAATTGTATAATGATGAAATTTTTATAAGCGGTGTAGCGATCGCTAAACACTGAAGACGGATACCTTAAAATTATTACCTGTGAAGAATGAGCATACAAAATCATACAGGTCGAGCAAAAATCCCATGTAGATAATTTACGGGACTGCGTCTCTAATAAGTTCTGAAGGATTAAAACACGGTATTTGGACCAAATATCGTTCAGAATATATTTCGAGAAGTCAGGAGCTATTTGTGGATTTTTTTAGAATCACATGCAAAATCTATGACTACTTGAAATTTATGACTGATTATTGTAACATAGTTTAAATTATCTAAATTGTATTCATGCTCATAAGGAAGGACTCTGGTATTGCACATAGAAACTGTACGAGAAAAGATCCCATACTTTTTTCATTCAATCACACAAACTATGTTATGGAGTCTGTGTTATATCTAAAAAAATTAAAAAAATACTAATAGAAGTAGAAGATAATTTCCAATAGGAAACATTAACTCTATACAGTCAATACATTGACACTCTGTCAAATGAAACCTTGAAATTAATAAATGTGACAACCGATCATGCTTTGGAGCAAACCCTCATTCGATCATCCAAAACTGAGTGAATGGAATAACTAGTTCTTCAAAGGCTTTCCTAAAATGGCTGCTACTATATAAATCTTCCATCAAAGATATTCTGTTCAAGTATGTTGACATCATTATGGATATCACTGGAGATTGTGAAGAAAGTCATCGAATGAAGTAAACAAGAATAATGAGAGATGAGAATGATTTTCAGAAGCATAACCTTCTCAGAAGAACATAACATTTTTCTTCAAGACTCTGATGGACAACAGAATCTGCATAATGTAACAGAATCTGGAAGCAAGTGAAGAAGTGTGTGATTCTCTTTTGAACGTATAGAAAGAAATAGTTATCGGTCTTCAACGAATTTTATCTGAACATAGTTGTGGCAAATTGTAAAAGTGTATTCTCACCTATAAAAAGAACAGAGTTCTTTCATTCTCCACGATGCAATCAAACAAAAATCCTAGTCTTAGTTAATTCTAGAACAAAAGATCTGATCTCTGTATTTTTACTAGATAGCTGTTTAAAGATAATTCAGCATTGAAGTTTTAGTGCAGCATGCATTTCTACAATAACCACAATCTCTGTCAACATCTGATGGATATTTGAAAAAAAAACTCTTAATCTCACTTGGCCCATGAAATTGTAAGTGAAACTAGTTGTGGATTTGACTAAATCCCTAAATATCGTTGACAATTCGCGTAATGATGACATGGCTCTCCTGAATTCAACTCCTACTTCACTTTTCAAAACTTCAATACGCTGCAAGATTATGGAAACTTTGTGATGAGGAGAGAGTTATGAAAATTCTCAATAAAGATGGAGTGATACAGGTGGACATAGCTTTTCATGTCTATGGTCTAAAATCAAACAAAGGTACGGTAGTGAACATATTAGAAGCAGCAGAGTAAAAGAATCACTCCAATAATATGCTCTCCAAACCATCGAGACTTGATTTCTAAATCTGTGGCAGGGATTTATTAATGTGACATACAAGAATCTATAAAGGAATAATCCATACGTTAGCTAAGTGCAGGAATACATACATTCATTCATTCATTGTGGATAAAATTACAAATCATATAAATATGTTTGGGGAGGAATAACAGGCATGGCCCAAACTATTGAATCCACAAATTTGATACTGAATAACTTGTTACCATTTCAAAACAGTCTGAACGGGAATACCATAATGGATGAATCAATCAAAAGTTGGTGAAATATCATTATAAAAATACTGTTCCTCAAAATATTATATTTCTCAAAAGTTCACGACAAACTGAAGATTCACGAAAGATTAACATTTTCATTCTAAACATAATCATTATGATAATGAATGAATGATGAATTCCATTTCCACCATGAAGAACTGAGAAATTCCACAAACATTTCATGGAAATTAACTGACCACTATATCAAGTAAGCGTGGCCAGTGGTAATAATAATTTAGCCTGCTGCACATCACAATAAACTAATTTGAAATAAAACATGAACACATATAAATATTATCATTATTCATCGTAGTATATTTCTTGAAACCCAAGTTTCGTTTATTTCAAACAGTCATTCTTAGTTTC
Organism: Nilaparvata lugens; assembly: GCF_014356525.2. Lineage (NCBI taxonomy): Eukaryota > Metazoa > Arthropoda > Insecta > Hemiptera > Delphacidae > Nilaparvata > Nilaparvata lugens. Next base: position 80,620,148 of record NC_052505.1, on the reverse strand, counting down.
CTTGCAGACTGAGATGAAGTTTGTAATTTTGACCATAATTTGTATATTATGATGAGAATTATCAATTATTGAGGCTTGAGAGTTGAAAAATCGTGTTCAGCGACCGAAAATACATAAGATAGCGTTCCTGAAATACATAATTTGAATGCATAGACTAGTAGGAGCGATGCGATAGACAGGCCATTACGCGCATTAATCATGAGGGAGGACCGCGCCGCAGTAACAGTGCTACTTATCCCCCTCCCACCGCCGCATCTATGATCGTAACCCCCAAACTATATGTATCATTGGATTCAGGAAGAAACGGCTACAACGTTTATTAAGAGCATTTTCCTCTAAGTCGGCTAATGACTTAATTATTTCATTTTTGAATCATTCCTATTCATATTGAACGTATTTATTGTTACACTGTTTACATCTTGTATAAGGTATGATTTGTTAAAGTACCGTAGAGCTTTTTCTTGAGCTCATTATCATCTTGTACTCTAAATCCAACATTGATTCACTATTGAACATCTCATCTTTTGTTATTGTGTCTAGAAGAATGCTGAATGACAAGATATTTTGCACTAACCTATAAGTTATTAGTGTATTCAGGTGGTGTTTTCCTGATGTTTCTTGCTCTTTTCTTACAATTTTTTCCTAATGTCGTTTGAAAAGTCGTTGAATGAGCAAAAACATTGGATGGAAACCCCATAATCGCTGTAATTTCATAGTAGTATACCATGTTTATACTAGTTTTAAATTTTTTTTTGAAGCATAATACACCAAGAAACTATAAATATCACTAATCTATTATTAAACATGAGGCACTACTTTCTCTTTAAAATATTAAGTTCTTGTTTCTCAAAATGTTAATAGTTTATGAGAACCGAGACTAAAGGTGCGTACAGATATACGCGCCGCGAACATGAGCAATTCACTTTTAATCAGCTGATGCCAAGCTTTTTATATCTATATCTTATACCGTTTCTGTAAAAATACAGATATAGTCAGCTGATTAAAAGTGAATTGCTCATGTTCGCGGCGCGTATATCTGTACGCACCTTAAGATCTCATTTACTGTATAACGATTCTGATAAATTGTACATTCAATCAATCAAATCAGTTTTATTTTGCCAAACAATAATAAATCAAATTACATACAATAAATCCAGAATAAAGAAATATATAATACTATTCCACTTATTAATAAGAATACTGAATTAAATAAAATCTTTACTCTGACAGAACAAAAGTACTATTTGCTGAATTAAAACTAATTCGTATGCAAGTGGGAATATTCTAAATTATGAAAATTCACTGCAATATTCTAAATTATAAATATTCATCACAATATCTTATTTGCCTCGGCGAACTATTGTACTTCGCCATAGAGAAGATAGAGATAGAGAATCCTTCTACTTTATGACTTCGCGCAGTTGTAGAGGTAATTTAAAAGAATAGGGAATTTTTAATACTGATTCATCATTTTGTGCCATTGTAGTTTTCACGTTGAATTTTGGCATTCAGTATATGTTTGCTATCACTCATTTACTTTTCAAATATTTACTAGTTCAATTGAAGTACAGCATGTTGAGAAAATGACGAATGAAAAAAATATATGTGACGAATGTCAATGGCCTCTCACTATCCGAGCTAAAGTCTCTGGTAGTCCGTGAGATTATAATTTTTTCTTGTTACTAGCTTTTTCAAACTTTAAACATGTGCAACAGCTTAGTATAGTATGATATGACTGGAATGAGTTGTTGATTTGCCTGAAAACTATGCGGACGTCTTGTGGACAGATGGGTTGATAGGACGAATCCCTCCTAATTAATTATATCATGTTGTGTTGTTCTTTCTTCGAATTAACAGTTTGTCAATTTTCATTGAATCTCATCATCTCGTCTGTCTGTCTAAGTGTCGGTTGCACAAAAGCCGGTTAAATTTTGATCTTGCCGTCTTTTCAAAAACGCCTTCTCTGGTTGGTTCCCGTGAAATTAATCACGATTAAAGTTTAACCGGAATTTGTGCAACCGGGCCTCAGTCTTGTTTCCAATTTCATTTTCACGGTACTTTTGTTTATACAGTATCTTAGCATACCAATACTCTTATGATACCAATACTCTAGATAAATGGTCTCATAATAATTGTCTAAATATAAATGTTACCAAAACCAAGGTGCTACATATAACCTCATCTTCCATGAAAAGAATTAGGGAACCCAAAATTAAGCACCATTGCAGTGAATGTTTCAAACTGCAGGAGCAAGAGATTTTCATATGTACAAGAGATTGTCAGTTTATATAGAATTGTATAAATTATAAGTATTTAGGAGAAACAGTTGACAGTCTTTTTCGTTGGGATATCCATATGAAATATGTTTGTAATAGACTCAAACTGGTATTGGCCAAAATTTATAATATTGAAGATTTAATACACAATAAAGTGAAGAGGATGATGTATATAGCCTTGGGAGAGTCTGTTATGAGATATGGATTGCAAGGGTGGGGATTTGCTAGCAATGTTTATCTTAGGAGAATATCTTCGGTACAGAGGAAGATTTTACGTTTGGTCAACAATTCTCAGGGAGATATTTCATATGAGAACCTTTTGAATAGATACAAGGTTTTGAATATAAAAGGTATATTTCTGTTTACTTTTATTTTAGAAAATTACTTCTGCAAAAAATATTTAGTTATGAAAGTTAATCGATATGATTTAATGAATGAGAGGTATGTTGTACCATTTACTTCGAATAATTTAGCCAGAAACACCTTAATGTACATTGTACCAAGAAATTTCAATGATTTACCCGATAATTGTGCTGAGTTTGTTAATATGCGCCTGTTGAAAAGAAATTTAAAGATTTGGTTGAATGATTACACTTTAGATGTAACATAATGTAACTCATTATTAATGTATTGTCCTGTTGTAATTCATTATGTTCTTTTTTTGTATGTAAGTTCAGGTTGACTATATATTATAACACTTTTTAGATTTTTGAGAGTTGAGCAACAATTAATTAATTAATATCATGATAATTTTAACTGTTGAGTAAATTCTGGAAATAAATTCAACAGTGTAATAAACTGATAAGTAAATTTAACTGTTAAGTAAAAATAAAGTTCACTGATATATGTATATTTATATTTGAATTTACATGTTTTGTATAAAATGGTACCTTGTCAAGCAGCCTCTTTGAGGTTCGCTTAAGGTAGCTTGTTTATTCAATAAACGTTTTTTCTATTCTATTCTGGTAGTTTGAAGTATTTGAAATTTTGGTAATATGTAGTATACGAGTATTAGCCGTAACTCTATAACTAGGATCTAGGTATTAACAAACAATCTTAGAAGTATCTATAAGTATCTGCAGTCCCTTACTATTTGTTAGTGCTCTCTCTTATAGTATTTAGCAGTCTATTAATTTTTCAATAATTGAACCAAATTGTGATTACCATAGATTTTTATCTTAGAAGTATTTTGTAGAATAGCATTCGCCTAGGCCTAGTTACAATTTCATTTCATACTAATGATGTCTCCTAATTTCCACTTTGATAATGAAATGGTCCAGAATTTCTTTACCTATTGTACAAAAAGATGGTTGAAATCAGGAGAGGAACGTTCTTTTAGAATTTGAAAAGAATCCTGTCAGTGGTAGGTGATGGGACAATATCTTACAAGTAGTGGGTCTCTTGAAATATTGGTAAAAACTTTACCAATGGTAAAGTTTACCATTGGTAAAAACAATTGGTAAAAACATTGGAATTTGGAGTATTTTCTGTATCATGTGTGATAGCGTGATAGAAATATTATTCAGCAAAATATAACCTACTGAAACGGAAAAAGGACAGATGCGACCTAGCAGGTGAAGGACTTCTCCTTCTGTTGATCTTGGAAAATGAATCGAAATATCATCGATCCAACTTTTTCAGAGTCTCCAGTAGTTTTTAAGATGTACAGTATTTTTCCACTATCATCGCTGATGCCCAAAATCGTATAAAAAATAAAAATAGACAAAGCAAATTTTGAAAATACCTATTTCAAAATAGAGAGTCTGCTGGAGGGTCTCGAGTTTTTCTGTACTTTTTAAAATGACAATTTTAAAAAAAATGTGTAACAGAAAACTTTTCATGGTTGATTCTTAGAAATGGATTTTTATATTGATAACACCAGGATACAGTATTCATTTTGAAATTAGATTTTAATAAATAATTGTTTTCATTGACCAAATTTCAAATACGTGACTGGTACAACTTGAATTCGTGAATATGAATTTCCAAACACTTAACAATAGTCTATTAATGAATTAACCCATGTTTTGTACTGTAATAAACAGGTGTGATTGTAATTTATGGTGGCAATAGAACGATATCGAGTTGCAATTCAATTAATTATTATCTAGTGGTCGCTCCAGCAGTATTCGATTAAGTTATAAATTCAGTGGGGCTCTTGACAGTAGAAGGTTTGTGTGCAGCCTTTATTCAAACAGGTCCTGAAAAATGGCTGTGAGGGGGAGTTGAATCAGTACGGTAGTAGTAGAAGCAATAGAGGCTTTCTCTAATTGAGTCGCCAGATTGTAAAAAGGTGTGAGTGAGACCGCTGTCAATATCCGACTGCCGACCTTTGAATCTTGTTGCATAAACAACAATTCGCATGTAAAAGAAGAATGTTGACGACCTCCAGCAACAAGGAACACGGTTCAATTGATATATACTCATTTTTTGTTTTTGTAATTGAACTTGTTTCTGTCTCGAATCTCAATCGACTTGTTAAATTTCATTAGGTGCTCGGTATCATTAGGTTATCCGGAAAATAATACTTCAGGTTTCTTCTATTGTTTGAAGAAACACTTCTATCGGTTTCAAATAAGCTGAATTCAATTCATTTTCTGGCGGACTGAAAGTTTCAGTCCTGTTCTGATCTCAAAGTACCGTTTTGAATCTCTCAGGCCCGGTTGCACAAAAGCCGGTTAAGTTTTAACCGTGAGAACCAATCAGAGAAGCTGTCTTTTCAATGAAGCCTTCTCTGATTGGTTCTCGTGGAATTAATCACGGTTAAGATTTAATCGGCTTTTGTGCAACCGGCACTCAGTTTGTAATTCTATGGCTTGGTTCACCTGGATGCACGATATCTTGTTAAATTTTCATCATGATTCACGTATGCCACGAGAACTGATCAGAGAAGGAAAGAATTCAACTCTGATTTGTTATTGTGACATTTAATCACGGCTTTTGTGCAACCGAGTCGATGTGAAATATCACTGAAATTTCAAGAAGATACCAATTTCCTACTCACTTTTCTTTTTAGGGCTACTGAAATTATTGAAACACAATAAAAGGGTACTTGATAAATTTTGTTGGGAAGCAATTTTTTCAATAGTACTGTTTTTAATTTTCAAATTAATGTTTTTCAACGCATGCCACATTAACAAATAATTTATTTTTAAACGAAAATCCAAATAAAATGCTGTAAATCACCCCGAAGACTTCTGCTACTGCAATAATATTGACAACAGGGTAAACAGCTAGATGGAAATTCGATGAGCTATTCAAAAACTATTAGTCAGCGCTGACAGTGCATTAGCAGAACTCTTAGGGGTGATTTACAGCATTTTATTTGGATTTTCGTTTAAAATAAATTATTAATTCATCAGCATTTGAACAATTGCAATATATCAGTAATTTCCATCTGTAGACATCAACAAATAATGACTTATTTATACCACCAATAAAGCTAGCTGAAGATGGAAGTAAATGAGAGGTTGCATTCAATCGACTGCTAATGAATAGAAAATAATTATTTGATGAAAATTCAATTTGTCAACAGCATCAATATTGATATTATATACATTGATTGAAACCTTATACAACACAGTAGAATACGTACTTATAAGATATCGTAGTTGGATTCCATTGAAGTGGGATTATTGCTAATTAGAAACTTTTACCAGCAGAAATATGAATTAGAGTATATATGAATAATAGCATACTAGTATGAAACATTGCTAGCCTAGAATCCATTCATTTTTACTTTCCTTGCCCTACTACCATAGGTAAGGAAAGTATTGCTTTCCAAAAAAAATTAAAGTACCCCAATTTCAAGTTTTCTATAAGTTTCAAGCTCCCCTGAGTCCAAAAACATGATTTTTGGGTGTTGGTCTGTGTGTGTGTATGTCTGTGAACACGATAACTCCATTCCTAATTGACCGATTGACTTAAATATTTTAGTCTATTTAATAGTCTAATATTAAGTTTTAATATTTAATTTTAAACTTAAGGTCCTTATACCATGAGGATCCGTCAATAAGAAATTCAATTCAAGATGGCGGAAAAAATGGCGGATAATTACTAAAAAACCATGTTTTTCACGTTTTTCTCGAAAACGGCTTTAAATCTATACCATGGATAGCTATTTATAAGCCCATTCAACTGACATGAGTCTCATTTCTGGGAAAATTTCAGGAGCTCCGTAATATTCTTGAGAAAAATGGCGGAAAATGACTAAAAAACCATGTTTTTCACAATTTTCTCAAAAACGACTTTAACGATTTTCTTCAAATGTATACCATGGATAGCGATTTATAAGCCCCATCAACTGACATGAGACCCATTTCTGGGAAAATTCCAGGAGCCCCGTAATATTCTTGAGATAAATGGCGGATAAAGACTAAAAAACCATGTTTTTCACGGTTTACTCGAAAACGGCTTTAAATCTATACCATGGCTAGCTATTCATAAGCCCTATCAACTGACTTGAGTCTCATTTCTGGGAAAATTGCAGGAGCTCCGTAATATTCTTGAGAAAAATGGTAGATAATTACTAAAAAACCATGTTTTTCACGATTTTCTCAAAAATGAGTTGACCGATTAATTTCAAATTCATACCCTGTATAGTTATTTATCAGCTCTATCAACTTGCATGAGTCTTTATCCTGGGAAACTAATGGGGGGTCCACCCCATCTTTGAGAAATGGACTTTGTGAAATAGGTAGGTAGAGCAGTTTATAAAAAGAACACATAGTCGAGATATTTCATCTGTAGAACAGCTGTTTTGACGACTTTAGAAAAAATCATCGAATTTCACAATTTACACAAAGGAAAAAGAACTCTGAAAACAATTATATATACACATATAGAGTAGTCTGATCGTAGTTTCAAATATGTTACCGCCAATCGTCATTATGTTATTCCCCTAAATTATTTTCGTTTAAGAATGAGGCTTACAGTTCAATGGGTAAGGAAAGTTGTGTGAGTGTACCACACCAGATTCCTCCATAAGGCTTGAATTATTTGAAGGCAAGTCTTATCAATCCATTCCTCCACGCTCTTCTCCAACATTTTCATTTAAGTTTCACATTCTCTCAATAACCTAATTAATTTCGCTAGTCTCCAGCCTGAAGCGTTGTATCGCTCATTAGCTCGTCTGTGATCTTGCATCCCTCAAATTCCATTCTTCGTTAATTCCAAATCTGCATTCCTCCTTATCTGTTTCTCAAAATTCACTTCTTCACTGTTCATTCCTCCTCTATTATGTTTCAATTAAGGTGCCTCTTGTTCAATTAAGTTGGCTTTTTAGTTAACTTTCATTAGTGGGCTTCTGATTTATTACTTTTGACTACTATGACAGTAATGTCGATTGAATTCTCCAATGTTAACCATAAGTAGTTTTACGTTTCCCTAATACTTATTTTTGATCTATCGTGAGGTACCTACACGTTATAATGGCAGTGGAAAAAGATAGGAGAACAAAGTTGACGATCCTCTGTCTTGTCAATGCCTTCTATGGAGAACTGATACCGGTTTATTGATGTAATATTAACTGTTCATTCTCGTTTGAAATAATCAATCATATTTTATCAAGCACGAAATTATATTTTTCAATGATTTCATAATGAATTTTCATAATCAAGATCAATTATTCTGTTAATTAATTATTATATTTCTACATTGTTGAAAAAACGTTCTGGCAACAGATCAAAGGGAGAAAGAGATTGTGCTATCCGCTTTGTTGCGTGGTAGACAAGGATAGCAATACAATTGTTTATTAAAAAACACTGCCATTATAACGTGGACCTCACAATAATACTGGATAATAAATAGATCTTGAGACATTCTAGAGATATATAAAAAAATATACATCGAATATCCAGCCTGGCTCGCTCAGGTCTGGTGACAGTTTTCAGGTCGCAAATGATCAATTTCAGGGCCTCTGACATGACCTTACGACTGCTTTTTAGACCGCCGGGATCAACAAATTAACGTGTTCATCCGCAACACTAAATACATAACTATGCTCTATGATGGATGATTTCAGTTGTGTTTTGTACACTCTCAAAGGAGTACGTTAAAACTTGAATCAGTTGATAGATAAAACTAGTCTATTTGGCCAAATTACGGAACCTAATTTTGTTTGTTGGCTGTTAATTATGTTTTTTGTTTGTCTTGCAGTGATGGCGCCTGCGCCACTAATTCCCCCCTCTCCTATAATTTTGCCCCTCCCCTCCAATCTCATCCAACTCTCATCTTGAGCTTCAGCCACTGGTGAATTTACATTTATGAAGTATTATAGAGAATGATTCCTCGGATAGGAATGAAAGTGTGTTTCCATGATATTATCATCAAGATTTTGTCTCCTCCACCAGAGGCGTCTTTATGATTCATCAATGATTGAGACTGTGAAGTCCATGTATATGATACCATCTATTTGTAATCAAATGAAAATAATGTATATCGTGTAGCCTTCTTGTATTTATATATATGATAACCTCCATTTGTAATTGAATAGCCATTTGTAATTGAACCTTTAGCCTTCTTGTATTTCTATATATGATAACCTCCATTTGTAATTGAATAGAAATAATTTCTAAAGTGAAGTCTTCTCAATATTTCCCATATTTCTAAAATATAATACCCTCCATTTGCAATTGAATAGCAATGATTCCTAATGTGTAGCCTTCTTAATAATTCTCATATTTCTAACAATACAGTACTTCCTTTTCACGAAACTCCCTTATTTTCCTGCAATGATTCGTATTCATCCAACTTATTGCCGACTGTACACTGTTTTGTATTTTGGAAAATATCTTGTATAAATGATTTCACACGTTCAGTAGCTTTTTTACACTCTATTTGTAATTGAATAATTTCTACTGTGTAACCTTCTCTATAATTCCTCTATTTCCTGCAACTATTTCATTCAGTCTATGATTCATCATATACAGTATGACAGGATATACAGTATCCTGTTTTCTATTTTGGAAAAACAGTTCCTCACTTTAGTAAACATTATATAATAGGCCCTCATACAATTCTAGTTTTTCAATGCTAGTCCAGTCACTATATACATTGGTGCATGCAATTTATATTGTAGTTCTAATTTTTTAATATACTATTTGGGTACATAAGAGAAGTTCAGAACCAATTTCTTCATGCAAAATTTCCGTGTGCTAGAAATCGGCCATTTTTTGTGTATTGGAATATGGGGTTAAGTACACTCAACAATAAATTTTCAATTTTTCGACCGAATTTGACTTATGATGCATGATTCTGGACCGCCTTGACGAGCCGAGTAGAATAAAGTTTAGTACGATGAAATCTGAGTATTGTGTCAAAAGTTATAAGTGTTTGAAATTTTGATCCTTGAGGTGTCCTTAAGCGTGCCTCTCCTCTAGGAAATACTGAAATGAAGTGCATCTAGTGGGTGATTCTCATAGAACATGATCTCATCAACTCATGTCATTGTGCGAAGTATCAATGTGACAATGTAGTTGGTGATGATGGTTGAAGCTGAAAATAAGGTGTTTTCACAAAACAAGAAGCATTGTTGTCAGGTGTACCTGAAATTCTATATGAGATGGAGCGCTCTTCCTGATCTCAGATTGTAGAGCACAAAAATACACCCTGAGGGATTTCGAATTATACATCTAAATGTTAACAATCAGAAGATATTGTTGATCAAAAACTAAAATTCATCAAAATTGATTTTTCCTTCAAATTTCACTCATTTTTGAAAAATCATAACTCAGAACTCATTGGAGATAGAGAGCTCCGAATGATCTCATTTTATTCAGAATTTTATGATCTAAAAAAATTGAGAGCAAATTTTTCTGTCCGATTACGAGATTTGGCAGAAATAGCTGAAAACTCGAAAATGAGCCGAAAATACGAGGTTTTTTGGCCACCCTGTATCTAGCACAAGGAGATTTTGCATGAAGAAATTGGTTCTAGACTTCTCTTATGTACCTAAATAATATATTAAAAATCAGAACTTCAATATAAATTGCAAGCACACCCCCTTTTTTATGTCTATATTGACTGGACTATGCTAGATATTCTCTACACTGGGTGGAAAACTAACTAAATATCACTTACATCCGAGTCCAAGTTTTTTAATCAGGTCCACATTTTAATGGCAATATTTGATTAAAATTGGTTCTGCTATCCCTGACTATCAGTCAACAAATCAGATAGCGCTATACTTTTGTAAATTTGCAACGTCGTTTTTCAACAATGTATAAAAATATAATAGTCTATTAATTAACAAAATATCAAACTTTATTTTTTCAAATATTTATTCTTGACGAATAAAATATAATTTATTGATTATCACAAACAAGAATTAACAGTTGATAATATTCTATCAGATATAAAACGCTGTGGTAATGCAGAGAATAAACAACGCTACTCTCCTATCTTTCTCACTGTCATTATAACGTGGACCTCATTAAAGCAACGGACTGTTCAATAATAGTGGAAAATAACAAATACAGTATTTTGATCAATTTGTTGAGTACATAAACTGTTTAGAGTAGCAGCGGCTGATGCAAATGTACTCTGTACTGTTGTGGCTTGTTTTGATTGTTGGCTATTGAACTGGTGTGCTCTGTGCAGAGCGTCAGGCGACAGCTGCTTGCTGCTTGCGACGTCCATTTGACCTCTTGAATTGGGAATTGGATATTCAATGAGTGTACTCTGCCGTGGCGGCCACTGGAGCAGTATGCATGCTGCCTGCTCTTCTCATAACCACTACTTTTTCTGCTCCGTCAATCAATTTTTACTTTCCTTGCCCTATTACCATAGGTAAGGAAAGTATTGCTTTCCGAAAAAAATTAAGGTACCCCAATTTCTAAATTTCTATACGTTTCAAGGTCCCCTGAGTCCAAAACAGTTGTTTTTGGGTATTGGTCTGTGTGTGTGTGTGTGTGTGTGTGTGTGTGTGTGTGTGTGTGTATGAGTGTATGTGCGTCTGTGTACACGATATCTCATCTCCCAATAAACGGAATGACTTGAAATTTGGAACGTAAGGTCCTTCCCCTATAAGGATCCGACACGAACAATTTCGATCTAATGCAATTCAAGATGGCGGATAAAATGGCCAAAATGTTGTCAAAAACAGGGTTTTCCGCGATTTACTCGAAAACGGCTCCAACGATTTTTATCAAATTTATACCTAAAATAGTCATTGATAAGCTTTATCAACTGCCACAAGTCATATATCTGTAAAAATTCCAGGAGCTCCGCCCCATCTATGCAAATTTTGATTTCGGATTTCCAATTATCAGGCTTCATATACAATCTAAACAGAAAATTCCAATTGGAAAAGATTGAGCATGAACATCTCAATTAATGTTCAGTAACATTTTCACCTAAAATTTAAAATAAGCTCGAAATTCGAGAAAATGTTATTATTTCAATTGCAAACAGTTTGACAACTGTTGATTCTATTAAATCATTCACTATGATGAGATAGCAGATTCATGTGTCTCCAGCGTTATTGTCCTGTCACCAGCTGGCTATGATCTTTGAATAGTAGACTTGATGCGCGTGAACACTAGCGTCAGGTGATGAATTTTCATAACGGCAAGGAAAGTTGTGTGAGTGCGCCACACCAGATTTTTTTCAACTCCTTTCATGATACTGTATGCCTCCACAAAGCATCGAGAACCAGACAAACTGAAATTTCGCACATCTGTGATCCTCCCGATCATCTGAATCTCGCACATTTGAGATATCGCACATATGAATTATACCCTGATTTCATTGCCTGATTTTCTGGGGGGTCTCAGTTTGTCGAGATCTCAGTTCATCGAGTGCCTGAAATTCCGCACATCTGATATCTTCCCGATCATCTGAATCTCGCACATTTGAGATATTGCACATATGAATTATACCCTGATTTACTGGGGGGTCTCAGTTTGTCGAGATCTCAGTTCATCGAGTGCCTGAAATTCCGCACATCTGATATCCTCCCGATCATCTGAATCTCGCACATTTGAGATATCGCACACATGAATGATACCCTGATTTCATTGCCTGCTTTTCTAAGGAGGGACTCAGTTTGTCGAGATCTCAGTTCATCGAGTGCCTATTTTGACCAATAATTATTCTTGAAATACTGAGACAAGTGAGAAGTTGAGCCGTTTAATTAGTTTGTCAAGTTTGTATTAGTTTGTCAAGTCTCACGGCATCAAGTTTTCGTTGCATACTGATGCACAGTTACCTACACCGTTGCATACCAAATTTTTATTTGATGATATGACAATTGTTTCTAGGCTTGGTTAGATAAGTGAGAACTGGTTAAGGAGAAGTTGAAGGTTGAAGGCTATGATAGGGAAAGATTAGGAGTTAGAACTTCGCTTTTAAACGGTAATATAATTTGTGTTATTTGATAATTTTTGAATTAAATATATCATATTGAATCAATTTATAAATTTGAATCATAGTACCCTTTAAAATTAATAAAATATTAAAAAACAAGAACACAAATTGTAACGTAACAATTTATTCTTGTTTTTTTAATATTTTATTAATTTTAAAGGGTACTATAATTCTATTTTATTAATACAAGAAAGTAGCCTTGAATTCATACATTAAAAAAAATATATTTTGAATCCACTTGACTTTCTGGAAGCAACAGGTACTTTGGGTATGTTAGGCAGCAGGTAGAGACGAACTGAAAACTGGACGTTCAGAAGCTGCTTCCTACCCGTGCTGATTCTACTAGATCGACTGATATCTCCATGAAGTGGATCTCATCCCTTTTCTAGTCGTGCAATCAAAAATTCTAATTAATGTGATATCAATTGATTTGAATCATACTAGTAGATTAGAAAATAACTTTCATTATCTGATGTTTTTGGCTGAGGGTGATCCCCACATAAGAGCTAGACTCCTGCAAGCTTAAGAAAAGGATGGATGATAAAATGATGGCTTAATTCAGTAAAACATCCAAGCTAAGTGACCTTAATAATACTGTACTTTGATTTTTCCAATAATTATTGTTGTAGGTCATGTGATGACGAACTGCTAAAACTCCAAACCGGGATCAACATATTAGATGAGGTTAGGTATATGGTTAGATGAGGTTAGGTTCAAGTTTAGGTTCAGTTTTTTTTATTTTAGAATTACGAATAAGGATTTCTGCTTTTTAGGCGATAAAACACATACTTCAGCGCTTTTGAAGTTTGATCTCGGTATGGATTTTCAACCTCTCTTGTTGTCTACTAGAAATTTTTGTTGGAAAACCATCATTAATTGCTGCCAGTTTATTGTACTGTATCTGGAAGTCTACCACTCTTCACTCTGAAAACTCTAAACTCATTTCTTCCGCTGAGTATGATGGCATCTTTACGGACGAACCCCACGTAGGATTGTGAGGTGCTAATATGAAGATTATCAGGAATTTATTAATCAATAATCAATCATTCATTCTCTTATTGATGTACCCCCTAATGAACTAGAAATTGATGATGGCTTCGATTAAATAAGTAATAACTAAGTAATATCCAAATAATAAATAAGTAATTACTAACTCCTCTCTGATGATTGTGAACTAAACTATTACTAAACAGAGAGTTATTTGATACAATTTTCTTAATTTTTTCCGTAGACTTTGTTCCTGAATTGTGATTACAGAATTAATGCTATATTCATTGGATTCCATGTGTATGATTCCTTCCTGTATTTTAAATAGATACTGCATTACAGTATTGGACTTTAGCGGAACAGTTTTGGCAGATTTATGACCTGAATAAAAGGCAGATTATTTACAGTGCTCACTTCTATTAAACTCGTTTTTGTTATCTGTTAGAAGCTAATTATAATTAACAGTGCTAACGATGCTCAGCTGTTATTCTATATTTAGGAGTCGGATAGCTGAATTTAGAAAATACGTTAGAGCCGTTTTTAGAAAATCGTGAAAAAAATGGTTTTTTAGTGACTGTCATTTTTCTCAAGAATATACGGAGCTCCTGCAATTTTCTCATAAATAAGACTCATGTCAGTTGATAGGGCTTATAAATAGCTATCCATGGTATAAATTTGAAGAAAATCGTTGGAGCCGTTTTCGAGAAAACCGTGAAAAACATGGCTTTTTAGTCATTTTCCGCCATTTTTCTCAAGAATATGAGTTATCGTGTTCACAGACATACACACACACACATACACACACACATACACACACACACACACACACACACAAATACACACACACACAGACCAATACCCAAAAATCATGTTTTTGGACTCAGGGGACCTTGAAACGTATAGAAAACTTGAAATTGGGGTACCTTAATTTTTTTTGGAAAGCAATACTTTCCTTACCTATGGTAGTAGGGCAAGGAAAGTAACAAGAATACAAATTGTAACGTAACAATTTATTCTTGATTTTTAATATTCTATTAATTTTAAAGGGTACTATAATTCTATTTTATTAATACAAGAAAGTAGCCTTGAATTCATACATTAAAAAAATATTTTGAATCCACTTGACTTTCTGAAAACAACAGGTACTTTGGGTATGTTAGGCAACAGATAGAGACGAACTAAAAACTGGACGTTCAGAAGCTGCTTCCTACCCGGGCTGATTCTACTTGATCGACTGAAGTGGATCTCATCCCTTTTCTAGTCGTGCAATCAAAAATTCTAATTAATGTGATATCAATTGATTTGAATCATATTAGTAGATTAGAAAATAACTTCTGTTATTTGATGTTTTTGGCTGAGGGTGATCCCCACATAAGAGCTAGACTCCTGCAAGCTTAAGAAAAGGATGGATGATAAAATGATTGCTTAATTCAGTAAAACATCCAAGCTAAGTGACCTTAATAATTCTGTACTTTGATTTTTCCAATAATTATTGTTGTAGGTCATGTGATGACGAACTACTAAAACTCCAAACCGGGATCAACATATTAGATGAGGTTAGGGATATGGTTAGATGAGGTTAGGTTTAGGGTTAGGTTTCATTTTTTTCTATTTTAGAATTACGAAGAAGGATTTCTGTTTTTAAGGCGATAAAACGCTTATTTGAGCGCTTTTGAAGTTTGATCTTGGAATGAATTTTTAGCCTCTCTTGTTTTAAGGTCTACTCGAAATTTCTGTTAGAAAACCATCATTAATTTTGCTGCCAGTTTATTGTACTGTATCTGGATGTCTACCACTCTTCACTCAGAACTCTAAACTCATTTCTTCCGCTGAGTATGATGGCATCTTTACGGACGAATCCCACGTAGGATTGTGAGGTGCTAATGTGAAGATCATCAGGAATTTAATAATGATTCATTCTCTTATTGATGTACTCCCTAATGAACTAGAGGTTGATGATGGCACTGATTAAATAAGTAATAACTAAATAATAAATAAGTAATTACTAACTCCTCTCTGATGATGGTGAACTAAACTATCACTAAAGAGAGAGTTATTTGATACAGTTTTCTTAATTTTTTCCGTAGACTTTGTTCCTGAATTGTGATTACAGAATAAATGCTTTATTCATAGGATTCCATGTGTATGATTCCTTCCTGTATTTTAAATAGATACTGCATTACAGTATTGGACTTTAGCGGAACTGTTTTGGCAGATTTATGACCTGAATAAAAGGCAGATTATTTACAGAGCTCACTTCTATTAAACTCGTTTTTGTTATCTGTTAGAAGCTAATTATAATTAACAGTGCTAACGATGCTCAGCTGTTATTCTATATTTAGGAGTCGGATAGCTGAATTTAGAAAATACTAGAAGTATTTATGGAAATCGATCGTTGTCGAATTTTGTCGTGTAAACTTTGTAGACAATGCAAATAACAACACTTCAACGCCTTGCTCAGTCCCAAAATGAGTGACTATTTATTTTTATTTATATTTCTCTCTTAGAATGATTAGTTATATTTTTATTTTAGAATTGTGACGTGAATTTTCAGTCACTGAGAACAATTCAAATTCAAATTCAAACTTTATTCAATTTTTTCCATATTACATATTTATGACAGTTTCTACAAATTGAAGTAATCATTATACAATAATACAATATGAAATTTATCTATCGTCATCATCATCAAAGACCATCAAAGGAATATGTTCATGATTTTTTCTTATACATATTTCAACGTTAGCTTTTGTTTTTAAGTAGCCCTAGGCTGGCATCTTTATATACTTTTTTTATTTTCTTTACCTATTACCTTAGGTAAGGAAAGTATTGCTTTCAAAAAAAAAATTAAGGCACCCCAATTTAAAAATTACTATATGTTTCAGGTCCCCTGAGTCCAAAAAAGTGGTTTTCGGCTATTGGTCCCATGTATGTGTGTGTGTGTGTGTGTGTGTATGAGTGTATGTATGTCTGTGTACCCAATTAATGGAATGACTTGAAATTTGAAACTTAAGGTCCTTACACTATAAGGATCCTACATGAACAATTTCAAATCAAATGCAATTCAAGATGGCGGCTAAAATGGCGAAAATGATGTCAAAAACAGGGGTTTACGCGATTTTCTCAAAAACGGATCTAACGATTTTGATCAAATTTATACCTAATATAGTCATTGATAAGCTCCATCAACTGCCACAAGTCCCATAACTGTAAACATTTCAGGAGCTCCGCCCCTTCTATGCAAAGTTTGAATTTAGATTTCCAATTATCAGGCTCAGAAACGATTTGAACGAAAAATTTCAAGTGGAAAAAATTGAGCTTGAAAAACTCTACAATTAATGTTCAGTAACATTTTCACCTACAATCAAAAATAAGCTTGAAATTCGAGAAAATATTATTATTCAAATGTAAACTTGATGAGAGGCATTCTATTAAATCATTCACTGGAAGAGATAGCAGAATTGATCTCGTCAGCTGATCAATTTTAAATTATAATACCGAAAACTCGACTCTCACGCTGGAGACACACGAGGCTGTTGTTGCCGAAATTTTCATAATGGCAGGGAAAGTTGTGTGAGTGCGCCACACCAGATTTTTAAAATTTGATCACAATTTCGCAAAAATATCGTATCTGTTGAACATTGTAGTGTTTAACTATAATTGCTTCCAAGCTATGAAGCAAGAATTGAGAAATACTGTATTTGGTTGATCAAATGATCTAAGCTCAATGTTTTCAATTTATTCATTTGGAATAGGTCTTCTTAAAGCCACCTCTACTAACTGACAATATCAGCTTCAAAGTCACTTCCTGGTGGTCTGGAACTCACCTTAACGTCTAGGTCATCTCTAATCATCCAAATCCTATTCATTCATTTCATCTCTAATCATTAGTTTCATCTTCGATGTAACGTATTTGGGATATTGTTGAGATTTATTTCTTGTTTGAAAGGTCTATCAATGCCATTTTGCATGGAATATGAAAATGTTCAAATTGAGTAATATTGACTTTTTGGGTCCACGGCTTATTGGCACAAAAACCTTTGACAGCACAGCTCTTCAAGAAAATGTTTTGAGGAATCAAATAACACGATCTTTGAGGCCAGTTGACATTGCCTCGGCTCGAATAACCATGCTTGGAAAACTCACATTCTGAATTTCAAATGTTATGGCATATCTTGCTGGAATCTCACTACCCACATCCCAAAGACCTTAAAGAGATTTATAGACCAACAATGCCTATGCCTTCCCAATGATAGCTCTTACTTGAAATTGAAGGCCGCCATTGGGGTATTTTAGCACGAGATATTATAAATATATATTTGTTATGTTATAGATTACAAAGGCATTGGTATATAATAATCTTATAGGTTGCCCCCTCAATGGCCGATTTCAATTCTAAGTACGACACTAGCGCTGCATGTGAATCTATGCATCTTCAAGGACTTTGGTATTCATTGAAGTTGATATTCATTCGCCAGTTGAATTTAGAGAGGCATCTTGCGGCAGAGGCAGAGATGACCGTATAGGAATTTTGTTGCATATTTCGTAAGATGTAAAATACATTGGATTAGATGAATAAGTAGACTTTAATTAAATGATGACACATTATGAACTGACCATATTGATAAGAACTAATAAACAAACTAATACAAGTTGCTAAACACATATTTCACACATGTGGAAATAGCAGATGATTAGCCTCAACTGCCGCTGATTCTCCTGCACATTCCCATTTACAGCGACAAAATTATTGGCAGAACTTGTGATCTATTGTTGTATGAACATTTCCGAACCAGTTACCTCAAATCTTTTCACCACATTGCGATTTAGGACGATTATTGCGACCGTAAATGGGTTATTTTATACCCATAGACCGTAATGGGTTAAATTATTCGTAACTGTTATTGGTCGGTATAACTTTTCATGGTAATTTGGTTAGACATGCTGACTAGATTTTAGACCAAATTGACACTTGTAGCCTCAACTATACAATCAATAATTGTCAAAGTTAAGAAACTCTTACTGTAAACCCATAATATTATTATTAAACGAAAATCCCAATTAAATGCTGTAAATCACCCCGAAGACTTCTGCCACTGCAAATATTGACAACAGGGTAAGCAGCTAGATAGAAATTCGATGAGCTTTACTATACAAAATTTTTTTTCAGCCCGGGAATCGAACCCAGTACCTCCTAATTCAGCCCTCCCGGACTGCCAATTAATTGTTTATTGTAGCGCTCATCGAATTTCCATCTATCTGTTTACGCTGTTGTCAATATTTGTGGTAGCAGAAGTCTTCGGATGATTTACAGCTTCTAATTGGGATTTTCGTTTAATAATAATTATTCGTTAATTAGCATTTGAACAAATTCAACTTCCAATATTATTAATTTCCATCCATATACAGAGTGTTCAGAAAATCACTGTGCACTTGAATTATGGAAATGTAATAAATTAATGAACATTTTAAATAGAAAATGGATTTAAAAAGTTTCTCAACTTACATAGTTATAATTATATGTGTTATAAAATATGTTGGAAATGACCTGCGCTCACATTGATACAGCTTAATTTATTCCCTTCGTATTTGCAGCTGAAATTATTTCCTGTCATTTAATTTGGTGCACAGAGACTTTCGGAACTCCGGATATAATATTATAATAGAGGGACTGCCTTGACATGTTTTGCTAAAGGGCATTTGAAATAAATACTTCTATGCGAAATTTGTTTACCAAGTTCATCTGTATAATTCTCAAGTTTAGGGAGTGAATAATTGGCAAAATTCAACCTTTTAAAATTATTAATATTATAAGCTACCAACTTCTTTAGTCTCATTCAATGAACAAATTTTCTCCGCAATTCTTTAGCTAGCTTCCTTTTTTCACTAGAACTGGCTGATAACTGTGTTCACACATCAACACGATTGTAAGTAACTTTTCCGGAAAGCTCTATCGGATTCTGCTTCCTTTGGCCACGACTGTAGTTGTGCAATCAGCTGTGGGTCATCGCCAGAGCCACTCTAGCATCTAGCTGCTTTCTTGCACAACAACTTTATCTTGTCATTCTCCACTCCTCATCTTTTACATATTCAATGTTTTTTGTCTGTCTGGTTTGAGAAGTACTGTACGAGATATCTTATTTTTTGCTGAGGATTATCCACGCCAGTGGCGCCGATTTTGAGGGGGACAAGACACTTTCCAACTCAACCCCCCCCTCCCACCAATTATCAATCTGTGTGCATTTTCAATCTCTGCATGCATTTTATTCCCACAATATCCTCACCAAATACATAGAATTGAAGCAGCAAAGTATGAAATTTTTAATCAATCTCATTTTTTAAATTGAATAATTCCAATGACTTGGTAGCTTCATTGATTCCATTGACATTTTCTTCTGTTCAGAACTTTCAAAATTCCTGAAAATATCTGTGAAAATCAATCAATCAATTAAGAATCTTCTTTATTCCTCAATACAACAAGTAGAAAAATGATAAATAATATGAAATATAAAATACAAATAATTAAGTACTTAGATTAGGGTTTCATATTATAGATTACGGAATGAGCCTACATGGGCATTGTAGCCAAGGATAGTGTATATATCTATACACTATTCTTGCACTGTAGCCTGTGCGTAGACTCGAGTTGGTATTTCAAGTAGAGTGAATCTTATGAAGGGGAAGGAGAAAGAGAGCGAAAATGAATTCAATTTATGAGGGTAATTTCATTCAAATAATTGTAAACACTTCATTTACCCTGATTGAAAACACTTCATTCACCCTTTAAAAACGCTTTGATTGGAACCCAGCCTATTCAGGCCAGAATTATACCCTATTCTACTAGTAAACTTGGTCATCAGACCTATGTACGTGAGAGCTAATGATCCATTAGCTCTCAGGATCATTATCCAGTGTATTATACTTGATATAACTGTTCTCAGCATCTTGAATTTGCCCGGCAGAGGGACTAAAGCTGGATTCACACACAACAGTGACAGTGAACAGTGAAAATATAATTCCCATAAGTTTTAATGGTGTTATTCATAGACACTCGATCGGACTGATCCAATTAGAACTCTTCAATATTTTCACTGCCACTGTCGAGGGTTAGTGTAAGAGAGGGCCGGTAGCGCCCTAACTTCGCTCTCCTAGGTGTTTTATAAAGGCAGCTAATCAATCAATCACTGGTGTTGCGAATCCAGCTTTAAAGGTCATTGCATACAGCAACAGACGGACGTATGCATATAGACGGAAAAAAGGTTACCACATGTTGAATGTACTGTTTCCAAAATTTAAACTTAGTGAAAATTTAGACTCCACTCTGTAGTCTTCCAATTCCTCTTTTAATGTTCCTCACAATCTCAATTCATCAGGAATCAATGAAACTTTGTCAATATTGTAAAAATTGTTGGAGAATACCTTCAATGTATACCTCCTTAAGTTAATTCTTGATGAAATCTGATAACATCAGAATAACTCCCTGTTCTGTTAGTTAGATTGTTTCAACTAATTCAACAATCGTTTGATATTCTATAGCATTGAAATTTCAAAAAAGTAAGCGTAACTTATATTTTCCTATTTCATAAGCAGTGTCCGCACACTGAACAAATGTTCGACAAACATGTTGAAAAATTATGGGCAAATTTTATTATGTTTGACAAACAATGTTTGTGTGGACGCGTCACCAAACAAAATATTTGTAAGTGGGAAGAACAGGTTCAAATTCAAACTTATTAATCCTTAATGATAATTACAAAGTATAAAACTTGAAGTATAAACCACTTAATAGTTATATATACAGGATTTTACAGCTGTAAACCCTGAAAATGTTTGGAAAACATTATTTTTTGTTTGACCTACGATGATTGTCCAAACTTTTTAAAATGTTCGTCCCTGAGCTCCTCAACAAACATGTATGTCGAACATTTGTTCAGTGTGGACACGGCTTTATAATAAGAAGTTATGTCTTTGATATAAGAATTTGAATGCTACAACATTTTTTGTAGTTATGTAAGGCCATATTTTCGTAATTAATCATCATAACTGAAATAATTTTTCATTAGAATGTAGATTCTAATAATGCATTTCTACATTATTTTTCGGTTTCAATTTACCTATTGATGATCGATTCCCTAGACAGCTAGGCCTATTCATATTTCTTTTCACTGATCTACGGCAAAACCATTGAATTAAACATCAGTAAATAATCTTTAATTACAAACTTATTTCTAGAAATAGGTAAAACTGAATCTCAAATTAACCAACCTTCAGGAAATATGTATTGTTCAATCTTAATCTAAATTCATTATTAACCGTGACAACTGTACTGTAGTGAATTGAATGTATTTGATTATGTATGATTTTGCTTCAAAGTGATAATCACAACCACGTGCTACTCACGTCAGTTAATAAACATTCAATTCATCTCATTGTTGTATTATTTTCCTGCTCTTGTTCTCAAAAATTATTCGCAGCTTCGACTGATTTCTGATTTGGTATTCAGAGTGCTTTGCTTCTAGTATCAGTTATCTAAATCATGTATACAAAACAATATTTGAAAATAAAGTGAGGTATTTCGGTAGATATATGTAACCATTTTAAATGGATCAGCCCACTCAATGAGTAGATGAGAATGGTATGATTACATTTTTTAAGTTATAATGAAATTATCACTAATCATAAAGATCTTTATCACTGTTTATTCATTTCTTCATGTATTTATTCATTTATTAAGTAATATATTCTATAATATATGTTTAATATATGAGTAATATATGAATAATCTGTCAATTTATACATTGATTTATTTATTCATTCATAATACCAGGCACACACAACGCGAAAGTTTTGTTGCGGTGCGAATTCAATTCGCAGAACTTGCCGTGCGGAAATTTAATACCATTGCGTTGCAAAATATTTCCTTGCAAATAATTCGCAGCTTTATGCTACATACAGCATTTGCAGCGCTTTTTCGTGATGCGAATTTTGTGGCGAGTTCTGGAACTACACTAGTTTCGATTGCCTTGTAAACAACATAAGTCAACTCGAATATTATGCGATTATTTCGCTTCCCAGTGTGCGTGCCCCAATATTTCGCAACGAAAACTTCGTTTGGAAACCGCAGTCTGAATTCTTGAAAATTCCGCAACGAATTTGTACTTATCGGTGTGCGCATACCTTAACATCACTACAATGACTGAGAATATTCCCATTTGGTAGGTAAATTGTCATGATTAATTTACAAGGAACTATAACTAATTTCTAAGATACGATCAACTAGAAATCTACTCTGCCACCCAGTAGATTTCTCAATCAACATTGTCTTTTATAGTTTTTTGTACAGTTTAAAATTCTCTAATTATCGTATTATCTCTAGTAAGTTTGTTAAAAAAGTATTAATAAATCTTGTTTTTAAACTACTTTGTACTGTACTGTTAAGAAATGTCCTCATTATCAGCTGGTAGTATGAAGTGTTGCAGTTCCAGTAGGAGACTGTCAAACTCAATACATTTTTCAATATCTCTATCGTAAATTATACGTAGGTCGTATTTTTGTTGGCTTGCACTTGCACTACAGTACATGAGTCTGGTGGTTTTTCCGTAAACAGGCAAAGTGGACAGACAGTTTTCAGCTAGCGTCTAATAAATTGAAGCCTCATTCTAGACACCTGAAAGGTTTCCTCAAATCAACAGGTCTTCGTTGCAGTCAATGTTACAGTGTTCTGTTTTCATTCAAGTGATTCGAATTAAAAATTATTTTATCAATTATATACATTTCATTTACTAGTAATTTATTTAATGTTGGCACAAGTCGATCTATGAAATTATTATGATTCTAGAAATACCACTATAATTAGAAAAAATCCTTTATGTACTCCATCATCAAATCGAATCAAATAGCTATTTATTTACAAAAACATAATACAAATTTATAAAATTCATTTAAACATTTAACAGTGAATACTCTCCACAAAGACTCCTCTGTGAGTGGAGAGAGCGCTCTTTCAAGTTGATTGAGATTATGCTATCATGTTTTGTACATATAATTAAAACTATTGTTATTGAATTTATTAACATTCTTCAGTAGATCAAAAAAAGAATAGAAGCCTTAAACACAATAAGGCTCCAAAATATTTGGGCGTGATACTTGATAGGACACTTTCATTCAAAGAGCACCTAACAAAGACAGCAGAAAAACTAAAAACCCGAAACAATATTATGCAAAAACTTTGCGGAACATCATGGGGAGCTTCAGCATCTACATTACGCTCTACAGCCCTAAGCCTTGTCTTTTCAGCTGCTGAGTACTGTGCTCCAGTCTGGATGAATAGCTCTCATGTTCATAGGGTTGATGTTCAGCTAAATAACTCAATGAGAATGATAGGTGGTGTTCTAAAATCTACCCCTGTGGAATGGCTCCCGGTGTTGAGTCACATCCCACCCCCAAATCTTCGACGCATGAATGCCCTTACTAGAGAGTACAAGAAGATACAGGAAAATCGAAGCCTGCCAATACATGAGGATATACAAGATGCCAATCAGAGACGTCTGCAATCTCGTAAGCCACCGGTTAGGACGGCAATTACAGCCTTAGATTCAGGTTTCCGTATAACTGAGGCCTGGCAACAAGCGTGGTCAGCAAAGCAGAACATTGACATCCCATTTGTAACCAAAAGGCCACCAGGCTTCGATTTGCCTCGTAAAACATGGTCGGCATTGAATAGGGTACGAACTCATCATGGTAGATGTGCCTATCTGATGCATAAGTGGGGGAAGGCTGACTCCCCTTTCTGTGAGTGTGGAGCAGTCCAGACTGTGAGACACATAGTGGAGGAATGTCCCAGATCAGCATACACAGGTGCACATGAAGATTTCCTGGTGGCTAAACCAGCATCAATAGCCTACTTAAATACCCTGGAAGCATGCCTCTAATTTCCAGGTCAAAAGTGACTAAGATATTTTCATTCGATTTATATATGAATTTTCTATTGTTTTCTTTTTTTTTCGAATTTTGTGATCATAAATGTGTTGTGTATACTGCCATACGCTAAATAAATAAATAAGTAGATCAAAAAATTATAAATTGCACACAATGAATTCCTTAGCTATTAGTATATACAGACATATATATAAATAGTATCCTAAAGACTATAGTACTCATTAGAAATGGCAAACTCACTACGAGTTCAAGTTCTGAATGTATAGACGGATTGAATCAGTTGCTCTGCAGCATCTCTGCCAATTTCTAATAACCATCTACTCAAATGTTGCTTGTAGGTGTTATTAATGTAATTTTTCCGACTGCTTAAAATGGTTGGGATCGTTTCTATACAATATATGGCAAATAATGTATTTCCTATTATTTTTCAAGCAGTTATTTAGGAGTCCGGGATGCCAAAGTTAATTAGATTTCTTGTATTATCAGTATGAACTAAATTATTAAAAATGAAGTGTTAGTTGTAGTATATGTAAATCATTGAAACTAATCAAAATCATAATCATATCATTCCAATTAACACTCCACCCTTAAACTATTCGGTTTGTACACAAAACAATTGACACAAAGTAAATAAAAGTCATAAAATAATACTATTGATTCAAAGTAAATAATGTCTAGTTTTAAATTCTATTTGAATACGATTGTGATAAGAACTTTCGATGCAGCATAATTTATTACTTGAAATGATAGCGGTTTCAATTGTATAGCGGTTCATCTAACTATGGATTTCTCATCTTTTATCAGTTCACTGTCATCGTTCTAGGACAGTAGGCATTGTGGTTTTTATATTTTCACCATCGAGATTCATCTCACTTTGGAATGCAACAATCTCATCTTAATCCCACATTACAATGATTAATAATTATCATGATAATCATAATAATAATAGGATATTTTTTATTGAGTTGCTTTGTGATGATTTCCAATTTCCATTTTTTTTCATGAACTTTATTAGTAGGTCCGAGATGTTTGAAAGCCACAAAGGTATGCTTGATTCATCATCAACAACATTATAATAATATTCATCATCATCACATTGGTTTTTTTTATAATGTTACGGTTTGTAATGCTTTACACCTTTATATTTTTTCATTTTTTCCACTTTTCAAACTTTTTTATTGTTATTTTTGATAAATGATGATGAGGTCTCTTATAGTGAGGTCCACGTTATAATGGCAGTGAAGAAAAGTAGCAGAACAACGTTGCCGATCCTCTGTCTTGTCAATGCCTTCTATAGACGGTAGCTGATACAGGTTTATTGTTTTAATATCAACTGTTCATTCTCGTTTAAAATAATCAACTATTTTTTAGAAGAAATATAATAAATAATATTTTTCAATAGTTCCATAAAGAATTTTCATAATTGAGATGAAATCCTTTTTTAATTAATTATTAATTCTACATTGTTGAAAGACGATCTGGCAACAGAGCAAAGCGAGAAAGAGATAGTGCTATCCGCTTTGTTGGATGATAGACAAGGATAGCAATACCATTGCTAAACAAACACTGCCATTATAACGTGGACCTCACTATAGTGCTCCAAGACTTTTAAAATGTTCTATTTTCGATCTTAAAAAAGCTTTTTCTAAATGCGTTATTTTAGTAGTAGCTCTATAATGGTACAAACAACTGATCTTATAACTAAACAATATTTTTTTTCATTTTGTAAAGGCCAGCTAAGGGCCACAGTAATTCACCAATAAACATTATCCTAAACGCCTACCTTTTTATTATTATTTACGTTGGTCTCCCGCTTTCGTCTCCAATACTCTTTCATCATCGCACTCTGAGCGATTCGTCTTCCTAACGACCAAGTTTCAAATCTGGGTTCGTCTGGGAAAACAACTCTAATAAGTTTAGAAAATCTGGGAAAACAACTCTAAGCTTATTTGATTGTAGCTCTGCTCTAATTAGTAAATCTGCCTCCATTATATTTAATTTTTGCATATCCTTCTCAGCCTCTATAAACCAGTTCAATTTGGATCTCTAACTAATTTTCTTGAATATTTTATTTGTTTGTCTTCCGGGATCTATTCTTAACAGATGAACGCCAATCCCCTCTTTCTGATCACTTCCGAACAGTATATTTAATATACACCGTGATTCAAAAAGAATACCACAACTTTGAAAATCTGTATTCAATCAAGGAAACATAATAGAAACTTGGGTTGTAAATCAAAATGAAGAGTATTAAAATATTTTTTCCCACTAGAAAACAAGTTCAATGGGACCTCCTCCAGACACTCGAGTGATATCAATACGATACTCGAACTCGTTGCACACCCTCAGTAGCATATCGGGCGTAACAGTTTGTATAGCTGCTGTTATTTCTTGTTTGAGCTCCTCAATGTTAGCTGGTAGAGGCGGTCGATGCACCTTATCTTTAACGTACACTCATAGAAAAAAATCGCAAGGGTGAGGTCAGGGCTTCTTGGAGAACAGTGATGAAGTGCTCTGTCTTGAGCTGCTTGGCGGCGGATCCATTTCCTCGGATAGTTTTCATTCAAATAGGCACGGACAGATGAGTGCCAATTGCTGGAATATGGAACTTAAAAAAACTTTAGAGCTTCCTTGAATCGATGACAGATAGTGCTCCACTCTCTGTTTATTCTTTGCAGAATTATCAATTTTCAAAGTTGTGGTATTCTTTTTGAATCACGGTGTACTAAGAAAGGACTGGTTAAGAATTTATTACAAATTGGCTAGTGAATACAGTTGATGTTGCACTAATAGGGAGGGCTGCCATCTGCGACTACCGCATGAATAAACCCCAAAGCAATGCGTGTCGGCTTCAAGCAAATGCCACAACTGAATTAGTGATTGTTTGTCGCGCAAATTCAACCAAGTGTCAAGCCAAGTGTCGCTCAATTCCCAACTACGCGTTTGCGCTTTGTAGAGAACTCCCTCCCATTTCAGCCCTCATTGTCATTCAATATTTTAGCAGCACCTAAATTTTACAAAAGTGCCTACCTACCCTCCTGTTGTCTCCGTTAATTTGCAATTAGCTTGTTGTTAGAAATACACGAAGCTCTATTATTCACCTTGATGTTTTGCTCACTCAAACAAGAGAGCATTCACGTTTGGGAGCCTGTTGCATAGCGAATTTGGCTTTGGACAGACTTGCAGATATTGGAGGAATAGTAAAAATTGGTTCACTGAGTTCAGCGGCCAGTAAGATTGTGATTTGAGAGCCCATCTGAAGTTTTCCAATGATTACAACATATTCATTTTATTTATTTGGCAAGATTTATTGATATTGGAGAAGTAGTATGAATTTTGTTGGTTCATTGCCAACTAAAGTTTTCTTTTGTGTTGACTGGGTCAAAACTTGCTTGATGAGCTTTCCTCTTTTTCCAAGGTATATCAGTTATTGCTTTTTTTAATTCCAAAAAACTCATATAAATCAATTTTTATCTATTAATTTGTTATTTTGTTTGATTTTGATTGAAAATATAGGTGATATTCTTCAATATTAGATAAAAAGTAGTGTTGTCACAATAATTAACATAGCTTGTGGAAGTAGTATTGTTTCGGTACTCTTTTCTTTATATTAGAAACAGATGCTGTATAGTTTCTCCATATAAAGGTGAAATGAAAGAGATGCCAACATATCTCTCATTTCACTCTTTTTTTTATCTTCTACTGATAAACATTCCCTCACTCTTATTGATTTATCAAGTGAGAATTTGATACAGTTCAGATTTTTATTCTTCATTTCCAACCGAGGGTACCGATTTGCCGAACAATCTAAAGCTGCGTTTACACCGGAGTTAATAACACGAGTTATTGACTGACTCGTCAAAAATTTCCCCGTGTTCTTAACAGAAAATTCCTTGTTATTAAAGAAAATGTTATCAACATAATGTTAATGACTTTTATTATTATCAGTTAATAACAAAAATGTTAAAAACTTTTGTTATTTTGTTATTAACTCCGGTGTAAACCAGCTTTACTTTGGTGATTTATATTCTCCAGTCGCGTTCACAGAACAGTGGAACAGTGAATAGTTCTTGTTTAGCTGTTCCCATAACTTCTAATAAGATTATTAATACTTGCTCGGCCGGGCTGAATGTGAATAGTCCAATCAGAACCCGTGGATATCATATTTTCACTGGTCTCTGTCACTGTTATGTGCAAATCCAGCTTGAGGCATTCGTATTTATGTGAATGTCTTTAATTCATTTTTGTGAATGCGGAAGTTTATATTTCCCAGATGTCTTATTTATTCGAAGCATTAGCAGAAATTATCACAATACTCTCAAAAAAGATGAAAAAGCAACTAGTCTATTTAATTTTATTTGTATTCATATTTTACAATTCGTGTAAATGAAAAATGTATTGTAAATTGTATAGTGTTGAAAGTTGAAAGGCTTTCATAGGTGAAAATACTTCAAACCTGACTCAGTTTCGTGTTTGGGCATCTGAATTATGTCTATTTCATTTATTTATTCATAGACAATAGATACAATCCAGGTGTAAACAGGCATTCGCCCAAAACTGCTCTAAACCTTAATTTAAAATTTACAGTCCAGAGGAGATTATGTATAGTTCATGATTTGATTTCCTATCTATTTATCTCATATATATTTCATACATTCATTTTCCTATCTATTCGACCTATATATTTCCATATCTTCCATACTAGTAGTTCTGTGAACAGTAGACCTCGCGCAGTTATAAACCACAGCCTCCTCTTATACTGTCCATCAGAGTAAATCCTGTTTGTATGTCGTGTCGGCGAGATATCGGTGTGAAAACGGCTAATGGCTGTTGGGGTTGGTGTATCAAAAATGCTAACATCAAAAGCTAATCTCCTTCAAGACATACTGGCAACAGGACAGCCCGAGTTCAAAGCAGAGAAAAGTCGAGAGACTTTGTTATTTTAGTTATTAATAATCGCATGCGTTATTGCATGCAATCAATAGTTCATTTAATAGTACATAAAAATTGCATTCAATGAGGCATGCAATTAATAGTCCACACAGCAGCTGATTTTTCACCAAGTTACATTGAGATATTGAATTGCATGCAATTTATAATCCATTCGACATCTGATTTATGATGAATAAAAATTCTGTACTCTGATTTCTACTCTTATATTGGCGTTTGAAGGAGGCTCCTTTTCCTTTTTATTATCCTTGAAATTCAAAATTTCCAAAAACCTTTTATATACGTCGACGCGTAATTTAAAAAGGAACATACCTGTCAAATTTCATGAAAATCTATTGCTGCGTTTCCCCGTAAATGCGCAACATATAAACATAAAGAGAAATGCAAAACCGTCGACTTGAATCTTAGACCTCACTTCGCTCGGTCAATTATGTATTTATTCTCTTTTGTAACCCGGTGTATTTCAACATTCTGACGATGTTTTTTGACCTTAACCAAGTCTCAGTGAGGTTCACGTGATAAACTTCCTAAAACAGTTATCAGGTCTGAAAAAGTAGGCTTATTGCTTCCTTATTCATTTCTTCCGTTGTTTCTATTTTGTTTTTGAGTTTACACTTAATAGACCTGCAATTCAGTGCACTTGGCCTCTGAAGAGTCTAGTTACAAGTACATTACACTCATTATATCGTAGAGCGAGCGATATTACATACTTGTACTTGAGTTCGGCTGTAATTCGTTTATCGAAAGTAGGAGAAAGACGGCAAACTGTT
This sequence comes from Nilaparvata lugens, assembly GCF_014356525.2. Taxonomy (NCBI): domain Eukaryota; kingdom Metazoa; phylum Arthropoda; class Insecta; order Hemiptera; family Delphacidae; genus Nilaparvata; species Nilaparvata lugens. Next base: position 80,589,862 of record NC_052505.1, on the reverse strand, counting down.
TTGTGTAAACCCGCCGAAGGTCACCACTGATAAGATTATCCACCGTTGATAGTCTCATGTAGTGTCACTACTAACTTATTCAAATACAGCTCAGTAGTCAGCTGTACAAAATTCAGCAGCTCACTTACCACACATTATTTATGTACTGTAAAGTTTCCATTTTTACTTTCCTTGCCCTACTACCATAGGTAAGGAAAGTATTGCTTTCCAAAAAAAATTAAGGTACCCCAATTTCAAGTTTTCTATACGTTTCAAGGTCCCCTGAGTCCAAAAAACTGGTTTTTGGGTATTGGTCTGTATGTGTGTGTGTGTGTGTGTGGTGTGTGTGTGTGGTGTGTGTGTGTGTGTGTGGTGTGTGTGTGTGTGTGTGTGTGTGTGTGTGTGTGTGTGTGTGTGTGTGTTGTGTGTGTGTGTGTGTGTGTGTGTGTGTGGTGTGTGTGTGTGGTGTGTGTGTGTGTGTGTGTGGTGTGTGTGTGTGTGTGTGTGTGTGTGTGTGTGTGTGTGTGTGTGTGGTGTGTGTGTGTGTGTGTATGAGTGTATGTGCGTCTGTGTACACGATATCTCATCTCCCAATTAACGGAATGACTTGAAATTTGGAACTTAAGGTCCTTTCGCTATAAGGATCCGACACGAACAATTTCGATCAAATGCAATTCAATATGGCGGCTAAAATGGAAATGGAAAATGTTGTCAAAAACAGGGTTTTGACCAAATTCATACCTAAAATAGTCATCGATAAGCTCTATCAACTGCCACAAGTCCCATATCTGTAAAAATCTCAGGAGCTCCGCCCCATCAATGCAGATATATTCCCAATTATCAGGTTTCAGATACAATTGAAACAAAAAAAATCAAGTGGAGTAGATTGAGCATGAAAATCTCTACAATTAATGTTCAGTAACATTTTCACCTAAAATTGAAAATAAGCTTTAAATTTGAGAAAATGTGATTATTCAATTGCAAATTATTGTTGATTCTATTAAATGACGAGATAGCAGACCTCATGTGTGTCTCCAGCGTTATTGCACTGTCACCAGATGGCTCAAATCTTTGAATAGTAGACTTGAGATGCGCGGGAACACTAGCGTCAGGTGATCAATTTTCATAACGGCAAGGAAAGTTGTGTGAGTGCGCCACACCAGATTTTTTTGTTTACATATTATTTTGCATTCTAATATTTACATGATATACATCCTAGCTGTAATCGGTTGGTTGATGTCGTTTCATTCTTGTATAAAGAAACTAGAATAGGCTATCTCATTCCTATAGTGAGGTCCATGTTTTAATATAGTAATAATATTTATGTATTTATTTACAATGCGAATGACACTAATGTAATAACATCGGTAAAATAATAAGGTAGTCCTTGTGCTATTCATCTTCTAAAATTATAGGTGAAAAAGTCCAAGATAAGGTAATTATTGACCGAGCGAAGTGAGGTCTAAGATTCAAGTCGACGGTTTGGCATTTCCCTTAATGTTTAAATGTTTATATGTTGCGCATTTATACGGCTTCTTATTATACGGCGAAACGCGGTAATAGATTTTCATGAAATTTGACAGGTATGTTCCTTTTTAAATTGCGCGTCGACGTATATATATACAAGATTTTTGGAAATTTTGCATTTCAAGGATAATATAAAAGGAAAAAGGAGCCTCCTCCATACACCAATATTAAGGTGCGTACAGATAGAACAATTCACTTTTAATCAGCTGACTATATCTGTTTTTTACAGAAACGGTAAGATACAGATATAAAAAGCTTGGCATCAGCTGATTAAAAGTGAATTTCTCATGTTCGCGGCGCGTATATCTGTACGCACCTTTAGAGTAAAAATCAGACTATAGAATTATTCATCATAAATCAGCTGTCTAGTGGACTATAATACTACCCGTTCAAAAACATAGAACATCTTGAAAATGTATCTTTCCATCAACGTTATTATACAGTTGACTATAATACTACCCGTTCAAAAACATCGAACATCTTGAAAATTGTAGACAGTTGCAGCCAGACCTGATAACAGCGCTCACACTCACATTCCGGGACGACTCGTCACGGTACGATAGGACAGAAAGCTCTATGTTTATTATTTAGGATTTTTTCTAGACATTTTAAATTGATTTAAAATTAAATATTTATTAATTATTGAGAAAACATAACAACAGGTCAATGTAACTTACTGAGCGCGAGGTCTACTGTTCACAGAAATACTAGTAATAATGTAATGGCAGTGATTGATTAACACTTGTGCTACGATCCTTGTCTATCATTCAACAAAGCAGATTGCACTATCTTTTTATAGTTCCGCAATGCTGCCAGTTTGTTTTTCAACAATGTAGAATTATGATTAACAAAATATTTACTCTTAATTTTGAAAATTTTAAATTGAAACATAGAGAAATATTTTTTCTTGACAAATAAGATTTAGTTTATTCAAATCAAATAAAAATAAATTTTTTATTCACAACTCATACAATTTAGGGTCCTGCCAAACCCGAAGGTTTTTCGGCGGGTGCCCAGTTACAGAAAAACAAGTTACAAAATTGAATAAACTTGGACAAAATAAATATGGCACTTTATCATATTAAACAGGAATGAAGTTAATATCAGATCAGATATACAGGTATCAGCTATCCTCTATAGAAGGCAGAGAATCGGCAACGCTGTTCTCTTATCTTTCTTCACAGCCATTATAACGTAGACTTCACTAAAACAAAGTTTCATCCTCCCTCTTCTCAGCATCATACTCGTCATATCTCCAGGTTATTCTGTGACCCCAAAAAGCCCACAACTTGATAAGAAAGACATTGAAAACTCGAATTCACAAAACAAACTTATCAGACATTGTAGAGTTTTTGTTTTGGATAATTCAAATAAATAAACAGTTCCATCGTTGTACAGTAACTAATATCGGGGCACCGAGCTTCGCTCGTTATTTATTTTTTGACTTTTGATAAACCAAACACAATTCTTCAAAATGATTAGGAAAGTACTAACAGCACAGCCCAAAACTGTTTCTTTCCTGAATTTTGATTTATACACCATAAATAGTCCAGAAAGTAGGTTATGTTCCATACACTTGAATTCAGGTTCAATTTTCTGTCAAAACATTTGAAAACAAAAAATTATAATTTAGATTATATACAAACCAAATTAAATAACAAAATAACACTCACTAATCACTTGAAATTGTCAAATAATGATCAACTTTGGAAATTATGATATACTCTAGTTTAGAAGGATTATCATATCATGTCAACAAATCAGATTATGTTGATCAAATCGATTAAATTGTCTACCTAGATAAAATTTCTCGCTGATTGATTATGATTACACAGCTGGAAGTAATTCTGTCTCTCTCCCACACATGCACACGCATCTTCTGTTATCGAGAGACGACGAAATTATCATCTGTTTTCCAAGGATGAATCATCCTTCTAATGTCGTTCAGCGAGTTTTCCAAAGAATGAGACCTAGGGCAATCGAATCTTTATATCATAAACCTACTATGTTCCAAATTTCGTGAAAATCGTTAGAGCCTTTTTCGAGATCCGTAAAACATAAATAACCATATATAAAAATAACCATATATAAAAATAACCAGATATATACAGAAATTGCTCGCTTAATATAATAGGATATTACCCACAATATGGCCATTGACTGTCACGCATTTGATTGGCTAGCTCGATCACGTGGTACAAATCCGCCATTAAGATTCCAAACAAACTTTATTAATAACGCTTAAAACATCATTTTTCCCTCGGGCTCCTCGCGGACCACTTCCAGAGCTTTCGCGAACCACTTTTTGGAAACCACTGATCTTGATAAATATGAAGAAAGATAGATTTCAATTTTATTGTATTTCCTCATCCAATTTATTGGTTTGACCTTCCAATAATCTAATTTCAAATACCAACAGCTATTGAACAATTAAAAATGTTATGGGTAGGCTTCTCAGGACTGAAGAGAATCAATCATAGAAGTAAAGACGTCTTTGAACAGCACTTCATTACGGTTAAATATTCCATAAAATGTTATATCCAATAATAATAATAATAGAGAAACTATAGTAACATGTGAAATAGTTCTTCTATTCCTCTCTCTAAACTTATGGAAACTATCGGTGTGACCATAGTCAAAGAGATATTCGAAAATATACTGAATTTGTAAAGCAAGCAAATGCTAAAACATTTCATTGCCGGTAACTGATAAGGAACAATAAGGAAATTTAAATGAACAAGTCTAAAACATGTTTCTGACAAGTTAAACTTATTCATCACATATCGGTATTTCGATTCTATCCTTGTATAAATAGTTATTTTTAGTTAATTATTGTAGAAAATGCTGAATTTCTATCCGTTATAAATTTGCATTTGGTATTACAGGTATTGAAATAACACACAAGTAATTTGGAGTCGGCTTTCAAACGAGCTTCCTTGTCAAGTTTCTCTAAAGAGCTGACTGATGGGCAACTCGTTGTAGTTCCTTCCTTTCCCGCAGGATAGTGCTGAGTGCAACTTATTTCACAGTCTAAACTTCGTTTCCCCACATTCTAAGCGCTCGTTTCCCCACATTCCTCATTCAATACAGCTTACAGGCAACTGCATAGCATTTTCAAACGCCATAATATAGTTTTTACTTTCCTTCCCCTACCTACTACCGTAGATAAGGAAAGTAAGAAAAGTTGAGGTACCCCAATTTCAAGATTTCTATACGTTTCAAGGTTTCCTGAGTCCAAAAACATGATTTGTTATCTAGACTACATGAATAACAATTTACACCCTTTTCTGGTATATGAGTCTGTTTTTTTAATTTCCTACAACATGTTCCACATAGGAATAATTTTGAAAATGATTTTGTATTAATAAAACTAGCAAATTTGTTCAGAAACATGGGAATTGCAAAGGAAACTCCTTGAGGCATTAATATAATATAAAGTACAGTGTGAAGTGTGACTCTACTATCAAAACGCAATAGTGTATTATCGATTATCGACATAACACTGTTAAATGCAATTATAATTATTGGTCTACTGAAAAAACCCTTAATTTATTTATAATTTGAATAAACCATAAATTAACATTGGAACTTACTCATTGATCATACTCCTCAATAATTTATTTATTTATTTATTTATTATAATAACCAAATAACAAATATCCACAAACAAATATTCATTTATTAGATATGGTAATGTGAAAGGATGAAAAACCCGGCACTCGCCAAATAAATGAATAAATGATGTATGTACGTATGTTCTCGTTTAAAATAATCAATATTATATTTTTTTATGAAATATGTTGTTAATTAATCAATAATTCGACATTGTTGAAAGACGATCTGGCAGCAGAGCAAAGCCAGAAAGAGATAGCGCTATCTATCTGCTTTGTTGAATGATATACAAGGATAGCAATACCATTTCTCATCAAACACTGCCATTATAACGTGGACCTCACTATAATTCTTACAGGCAGGATGAATTGAAATCTAGAAGAACTGAGATCTTCCTTTCAATGTAATTGGTAGCAGGTGTTGGGATGCTCGTGAGAGTGGGAGACGCTCTTTCGCCGGCAGCAAACTTATTTTATTTGCGACTTATTATTAGTGAATAGATATAGCTTGCTATAGGGAAGGGTGGACGCGGTGTTTGCAAGCTAGCAATTACTGGTTGCTGTGAGATGCAATACTGGGTTTGCAGCCATTTCAAATAAATACCAATTTAATGCTGCGGTGGTGTGACGCAAGTCAAGTCACGGCCAACAATCGATACAGTACCTTCAACTTACCCTAGGTCAACACACACCTTCACTTTCGGCTCGTTTTCAGTGCTTTTTTAAACTGTTTGCGAGGTCGTTGTCACCTTGCCTGGCTTGCCTTTTTTGAAGGCTAATGAGCGTCGACAACTCGGGAAAATTCAGTTTCATTGAAATTGGGACTACGATGTTATAAGTGGTCTGAGGTATTCATTTCACTGAAGGGATATTTTATGCCAATAAATTGGACTTCATTGAAGAAGAATATTGAATAATTAGTCGTAGAAAGATGAAAGTTTGCTGTGGTAGATGAAATCTGGTAAGAAATACTATAAATCTTTGTGTTTCTTATAAGTAATTTAGGTATCACTTGAATTCCATGTTTCTAAATAAGTAAGTAATTTGGACTCATTAAAGTGGAATATCGAAAAAATGAGTAGCAGAATGATGAAAGGTTCACTGCGGTTGATAATTTGGTGTAAAATACTTGAAGTCCTAATGTTTTTCTTTATAATTAATATGGACATAAGTTGAAGTCTATGTTTCTATAAAGTGATTTGGACTTATTGAAGAGTAATATCATAGAGAAACAATAGCGTAAGTAGATATCCCATGGTATAGGGCGTTTATGTCGCAACTTTTACTGTTATCTCAAGCCGATTACTGTCGATTATTGTCAATTTTTACTGTTTTGTTGGGGTGAGAGTGTGGGAACGGCACAATTTGAGAGACTACCAGCGTCACACAGCTGCATGGGAAAGAACTACGTGAACTATCGGCTTGGGATAACAGTAAAAGTTGCGACATAAACGCTCTACTACCATTTGATATCTACTTACGCTATCGTTTCTCTATGGTAATATTGAGAACAGTAGTAGAAAAAAGTCTGCTGTGGTTGATGATTTGTTGTAATAGTATATTTCGCACCTAGAGCAGAAAATGAGATTTTTCCAGCTCGAAATCGGTTTTCAAGTCCGAGGCCGTAGGCCGAGGACTAGAAAAGATTGAGAGCTGGAAAAACATTTTTGCCCGTGGTGCGAACGATATTTTTCGCCACACTACAGGTATTGCTGACAAAATAAATAAAGAATACAAAATAAAGAATACTCGTTAAGCTATCGTACCTATCTCTTGATTTTAGTGGTAGAAGATTTGCAGTCAGGATTTCAGATTCTTTTAAAATTTCACTTGGAATACCACAGTCATCTTCAAGCATTTTTGAAAATTCGGAATGCACTAATCAACAATAAATAATTGAATAAAACTGGTTGTGAAGCGAATTAGTTTGATTCGAAACTGGAACTAAAATCATGGCGACTTCAGCTTATTATGAAAGTGGACACTCGCCCGATCTAGCGGATGACTTATTAATAATAATTAGCGCGTTGTTTCCAGCCATAAGCGGCTGGAAAGAGACAACTTTCTGGCCTAGACCGGAAAAGAAACCCTTTCTGACGTCGTCTGCAAACAAGGTCTTTCAGATCTACGTAGGGACTGGAAAACAGCTGCTTTCTGTGCAGTGTGGCGAAAAATAAATAAACTCAGAACCTCTATAAAAGAAAAAAGTGCATCTTTTATATAAATATTTGCATATTTTATATTTCTATCCCAATCATTTGTTGTTTATGTTCATTTCTCTTATTTAAAAAAATTGGAATTTTACACTTGTTAGAACATTATGCTTCTCACTGTCTGTAAGCTTCCACACATTTGAAAATCCTCCCTTGGATTGTGCTGGATATTATCAAATAACTTTATTTCTATTTTGTTGAAATTTCTGTTGAAAAAAACCTAAAGTAATGATGAAGTATTTCCCAGATAATTGAGGATGAGATTCTACTGTATCATTATTATATCCTTGTTATTTTATGCTCTGTTCCATTACATGATTAGTGTTGTGAGATGTAAAATGTAAATATATAATAATGTTGTGGGATCTCAATTTCATGGAACTTTATACGGCTTGGACAGTTTGGCATAGGCCTACGTCAAACGTCATGTGAGTAGGCGGCTATAGGTTACTGCTGTGAGTAGGACCTCTGCCTGGGTGGATCATCTATATGAAATTACAGCATTATAGCATTACAGCGTTACTAGATTACATCTTATATTTGAAAATCAATAAAACTTCATAGGTTTATTTGATATTGGAGCCCTATAAATAGCAACTCTATATGGAACTATTGAATAATTCCAAAGAAACTACTGTTTTTTTTCGAAGATAAATTGTTTCAAAGGTGTTGAAGATTCAGTTCATTGTTATTTTCAATTATTTCTTCAGTACTCACTTACAATAATTATCATATTTTATATTATCATTATTTTACTGATGAAATGGTGAAGTGTTCTCATTCAAAAAGGCAACTCTCACCAGCGGGCAAGGCTTAATTCCTTTTGCTGGTGATGCCAAATTAGACATGAAAAGTATCTAATTATGATTTTGGTATTACTTATGCTTAATTTTTATTTTATTATTTTGATTTTAAAATTATGTATTTTCTTCTATTATGTTTTGAATATGTATTTATTGTATGGCAAATAAATGATTTGATTTGAAAAACAAGAATACTGATTGTTCGTGAACATCTGAATATTTGTCGATTCCAGTACAAAGATGCCAAAACATCTTACTCAGTACAATACAGTTTCTTATTTTTATATCATGGACAATTACTGTATCTTTTTGCGTTGTTGTGTAGATAATTTATGGTATTGTTCATTGGCAAAAAACTAATATATTTAAAACATTTGATCAACAGTAGTAGTTTCAGTTGTTACACCATTATCAATCTCTAGTAAACTGAAAGCTTACACATTTAGCAGCAGCAGTGTGGGTGAAACCCTACGATTGGTCATCAGCTGTTGACCAATGAAGGTTGAGCTCTACTGTCATTGGCCGAGGCAAGACACGCCTAAATATGATCATCAGAGTCGTTGAACGTTTGGAAGAGTAATATTAAAGGGTTCGCCTGTTTTACCCCTTCAAATATCATTCTAATGATGAGTGATTTTGTACAAATGAATAAATAAATAACTAAACAACAACCAATGAAGAGAAACTTCGTAACAAAACGACTCTGATGACCGTATTTGGAATACTTGGGCGTGTCTTGTCTCGACCAATGGCAGTAGTGCTCAATCTTTATTGGACAACAGTTAATGGCCAATCGTAGGGCGGGCTTCACCCATTCTATAAATCCTACTGCTCTATATTGTGCTTACTAGAGATAAGTGGTTTATCTTACAAGGTGTTTTTATTATGGCTCAAAAATTTCAATTTTTATTCAACATTTTCCAAGTTTTTGACTTGATACTATATACAGTGGATTGTTTGAATTAATTTTCTATATGAACATTCTAAACTCAAAATCTTTTGTGATTATTTTTGGATCAAAATGTATGTGTTTAAAACTGCTAAAGAATCATAACCACTTTTTGGGACTAATATGCAATCAAAATTTGGGAATGGAATAGTAAGGGCTATAAAGCCTGTTTTTTTCGTTTCCAATCATTTTATGATTACTTTGTTTTGTCATTGTTGTTAAATAATTAAATAAACCGACTGTACCAGTTGAACAACTGAAACTATTATCTCTATTTGTTGTAATAAATTGGTGGTTTTACAATATTAGGTCGTAATCTTTCAATAATTTCTGGATCCCTCTTTTATTGACAATGTCATTGAAAACATCATAAACAACTTCAGATTATAGGTATGGATTTAGCGATTGAGAGCACCAAACTATAAATTTATTACAGAGGTTATGCTGTATAGTCATTATTTAAAGTCACTGTACTATTGATGATATTCTTGAGTAGGCCTAATATTATTGATATCGATGAGTAATCACCTCGGGAGTGGGAGTGATTTTATGTCATATTCTTAAATATTTATACAGTTTTTAAACATTCTTACATACTCAGGGGGAAGGAAACTATTTATAGTAGTAAATTTTCAAGTTCAAGTGTATCTATTATTTGTTGAGCTGTTTCAACCGTTTAGGTGTACGAACTATTATAAATAATGGTTCGCAATATTATTAGTTGATGTATCAAAATAGAACACCTATGATTCATATTCCATTTAGGTATACGAACCCATTATTTATAATAGTTCTCAATATTTTGAGTTAATGTATCAAAATAGAACAACTATGATGGTCTATTCAAATTGCATTTGCTTGTTCAAACTCTATTTTGAATTATCCAAATATGAAAACGACAGCTATAGATAGATTAATAGTACTCGAACAAATCTGTATCAACTGCACATACATTATAGTTTATGTGGCGCGTTGAATCCATTTACTGCATTGCAGTTCTTGAACAGCATCCTAAGGCTATATAGGCTTATTTCGTTGATAAATTTAGACGTTTGTGTTTAAAGCCTTGACCTCTCATCTACGCAAGTAACATGGAATTTCTGTCCGTGCTAAGTGAGTGCTGTGTCAAGTAGCTTACCTTTCAGAAATTTGACAGAGCAAACCAAAGGTAGCTTGCAAAATGATTCCTAACGAGATCAGTGTGGTCACAAATAGAAGGTTTTTCTGTCAATTTGTGGCCTCTGCAGACCAACGTCATTGTGTCTTCATGTCATTATGTTAGCTACATTAGTGTACCAAACCACAAAGGTTGCTTCAGGTATGTCTGCCAATCTCTATCAACTATCCTCCCTTATCAGCTCTGATTCACATCTTACTAGTGGTCAAAGTTTCTCATGCTTTGTCTAGTTCATAAGCGATTGACAGTTTTTCAACTGTAAACTTACAAGGTCTTACGATCAATCCTCTTCTTAATTATTATTATTATTACAATTTAGTCCAGTTAATGCAGGGCTATAGAGTCGGTCCCGACTACCTAAAAAGTAGTCATCTCTCATCACATTCCCTCTCACTCATTACCCACGCACAAGCCTAAGAGCTTATGTGGGCTTCACCCTCAGTATTCTTATTATTATATTTGGAAAGTTTTTGTGTAGTTTGGAAGTTGATATTGTGGTAATTATTCATATTGAATGAAGAAGACTAAGAAATTGTCAAAAACCACAGATTTATTGATACTTGGAAAGACCGGTTTTGGTTATTACACCATTGTCAATCTTACATTACACCAGTTTATAGTTTATCAGAGATTGACAATGGTGTAATAACCGAAACCGGTCTTTCCAAGTATCAATAAATCTGTGGTTTTTGACAATTTCTTAGTCTTCTTCATTCAATATTTGGAAAGGGCACAGAAAGTTTGGAAGACAATTTTCGACCTCACAGCTCTGTTCAGGGCAGTAAGTAGGTAAACATAAATCAATAGTTCCCACCCCTATCCATGTGCTAAGGGGGTGGGGGGTTGTTCAAAGGTACCATATTTTTGTTTTTCCACTTATATATTGGGAACAATTCGCTCGACCGACATGACTTACAATTCGAAAATGAAGTTTGATGAATTTCTACAAGTTTTATCTAGTAGGGCTTTGTGATATACTTTTATTAGTGATATATTTAATTAGTGACATAATTTGGTATTTTAAACATTCTAAATTCAAAATTTCTAGCTAATATATATTCTTGGGCAGAACTTTGAACTTTACATTTCATCAGTAAGAACGTAACCTATTTTTTCGGACATTTTATTATTTATCAAAATTTGGGAACAGAATAGTTTTAGGCTATGCCTGTTGTTCTATCCCGATCATATTCATATGATTTGTAATTATATCAACGAACGAATATTTATTATTCTAATTTTTACAAGAAAGTACTGAATGGGACAGAAAAACTAAGGATATTCCTTGTACTATCTCTCTCCTAAATTTATATTATATTTTAAAAGTCCAAAATGAGGTTACTTCACTTTTTAAATTTTTAGTTCTTTTTCACTCAAAAACAACAGTAACTGAAAATTATGAATCCTGACAGTTGAGGAACTTGACAGAAAACAAAAATTAAATTCCACTTAAATTCCTAATAATTGAAAAATTTTCACGTAATTTTACAAAATTTAGAGCCAGAAAAACAATGTATTTGTACAGCATTAAAAATTTCAATATATACTTTTCGCGATATATGCTCTTGAAAGTGGGGGATTCTCAAAAGCACAGGTTCTCATCCAAATTTTTGTAGTTTTGGGGCTTATAAACCTTCAACATTGCCCCGAGAAACCAATACCACGAGACTGATGTGAAAAACATAGAAATTTTGCATTTTCATTAAAGTGGTTTAATTGTAAAATCGGATAACTGAAAAGGATATGATAATATCATCTTAAGTTTTAGTGCGAAACGGCACATTTTTGTCATTGAGGGTCAGTCAAAAGAAATGAATATGATAAAATAGCATCGGACGCGTGAAATCAGTAAAATAATACAATATTGATCATACTAGGAGGTACTAGGAGAAAAATCAACATCACGAACCAATACGAAAAAATACAATTAAATTTATTCATCATAAACCTACTCCTCTGGTTAGATGTTTGATTGGTATTGAGATAGAAAAAATAAAATTTAATTTATTCATCATAAAACCAACTCCTTTGGTTAGATATTTGATTGGTACTGAGATATTAATGAGAAGGCTTCTCTAATTCGATTTTAGTCCTGAAAAAATCATCGCAGTATATTTAGAGAGCTTTGCAGCGGCTGAATGGGGAATAAGTTAATCGGACGGATGATAGTAATTTGCCGTGAAGAGTGGTTTGGTAAGTGTGTTGAGCAGGGTTCGAGGGTTTGCGGTGGGAGGTGTTTGGCGAAGAAGGTGCGTGATGGGGAGCAGTAATAAGCGAGGCAGTACGCACTAGTGATTAGTGGTTGCCGGTGAATAGAAAGCATTGGTAGCGATTTGCGCGAGTGGACTTTTGGAGTACGCAGTCAGTCGTCCAAGTTGCATCATGCTTTTCTTGTTTTTGTTTTGACAGGTTAGAGCGTTGTGTAGACAACAGCCGTGTAATTGATGCTCGTCGCGCGTGATTTTCACGTTGTCGTTTTTCTTCCGGTTAAATATTTATGTCCGATTACAGGGTGGGACAGGGTGCGAAGTTGCGGAGGGGTGGCTAACCCATCGTTATTCTGGTGACTGTCGGACAAAAATAGCGTCCAGCCGCACCTTGGATGCTTCGGGGGTTGCTGCTGGCTAGTACTACCACCGCACCCCACCCACCACAACCTAATTAGAGTAAGGGTGCTGCTGCTGCTCGGCCAGAGTACTGCTATCAAACTCGATTCGTATTAGTGTTATCGAATTATTTATGCAGGTAGCTGTTAATTTATGAATTTGTCTGGAAAAACAATTTTTCTTATTTTTCCCTCCGGGCATATTATGCGGATCTGTGGAAACTAGAGTTTAAAAATGTCAGCAAAATTAAATTTGAATCTTATATCCTTCATAGGTCTGAAGCTGGAAATAATTGTTTTAATCGTGCATTAAGCACATCATTTTAATCGTGTATTTTTTCTAGTATTAATGTTCAATGGCCTCAGAAGCAGTGGCGTAGCGAATGGGGGAGTTTCCAAGTTACAAGCCCCCCTCCATGAGCCTAAAATGGAGGCCCAAAAATCAAGATCCAAGATGAAAAAGTGACCTCAAATAACTACAATCGTAGTTTTTCAACTACCTTTTGCAAGGTCATTTCTTTTAGTTACATTTGTTGAAAGTGGAGTCGCTTACAATATTTGATCATTTTTTCTCTCTTTTTTCGTACCTTCTTCTCCAATACTTCCTTTTTTTCTCCTCTTCACCCTTCATTCCTTACTGTTAAACCCTCTACCTGCCTATTACATGGGAAACCATAGTTGGCTAGGTACTTTTTCATCCTTTCTTTCTTTTCAGCACAACTCACCATGAAGCCTGTTTTTGTATATTATTAGACATTTATTTAAGATTTTTATTTCTTTTTTTTGTATATTGTGTTGAATTGAATTAAATTATTGATTGATTGGCAATATTGTTTGCTGTATGTTGAGGACTTATATTTGAATTCATTTGCCAAAAACAAAATACAAAAAGCTTTACAAAAAATAAAGATATGCTACTGCACTTAACTAAAATAAATACATAAAAATTATGGAACTACTGGGTGCGGCAGGAATGGTGGATGTTTTTAGAACAGATAGTATTCTGATTTGGGTAGTCGGATTGGGCCAGCTGAGGTGAACATGTGTTCGGTAGATCATACCATTTTTTCTAGTCATTGTTTAATCGGCATCATGGATTCGTGGAATGTGCAACATCGTGTGTTTACTTACGACAGTTTTGTGCGTAATAATGAGAGTATCATTACAGTTCAGCGTGAGTTTTGTCGTCATTTCAATCTTGCGAGAAATGAAAATGTACCCACTCGTAACACCATTTTACGTTGGGTAAAATCATTTCGTTCAGTAGGAACAGTAATGAATAAACGACCACCAGGGGCTCATCGCACTGTACGCACTCCACGAAATGTGGAAAGAGTTCGGCAAGCCATACTCCGTAGTCCTAATCGATCTGCTAGGAGACATTCTTCTGAACTGAACATCAGTGATCGGTCAGTAAGGCGTATTTTACATAAAGATCTAGGATTTCATCCCTACAAATTGGCCATGGTTCAACAATTGAATCCTGGCGATTATGTAAAGCGGCTGAATTTTGCTCGCGAAATGGAGGCCATATTTGACCAAAATGAAAAAATCATTTTGTTTACGACAGATGAAGCACATTTTCATTTGAATGGTACCGTTAATCAGCAGAACTATCGTTATTGGTCAGATGAAAATCCAAAATTAATGCATGAGAGACCATTACACAGTCCCAAGGTGACAGTTTGGTGTGCTGTGAGCAGTATATTTGTTATTGGTCCATACTTTTTTGAAGAAGAAAACGGGACCACTGTAACTGTAACCTCAGAACGTTATAGACAGATGTTCACTGAATTCTTCCTTCCTGAATTAAGAAGGAAACGTATTCCTATCCGGCAAGTATGGTTTCAGCAGGACGGTGCGACAGCTCACACAGCAAGAAATTCAATGGAAGCAATTCGGGTTGTTTTTCGTGGTCGCATCATTTCTCGGTTTGGTGACATTGATTGGCCTCCTCGTTCTTCAGACCTGTCCATGTGCGACTACTTCTTGTGGGGTTTCCTGAAGTCACGTGTTTACCAGCATAAACCACGTACACTTCAAGAACTAAAGGGAGCAATTCGTGAGGAAGTCGAAGAAATTGGCAGGGCAATGTTAGAAAGAGTACAATCCAACTTCCGAGAGCGGCTTGTAAAGTGCATTGCTGAAAACGGCCGTCACATGTCAGATATTGTTTTCAAACATTAATTTTCTAAAATTGTAAAATAATGTGAATATTGTTCTGTAAATAAATGTTTTTTTTTATGCATAGGTAACGACATATTACTTTTTTGAAAACCGTTCATCCTTTCTGCCGCACCTTGTATTAATAAAATTTTGGCTCTACTGGCAAAAGTAACACTTGAGCGCAAGTAGTCAGTTCAATTAAAGTATTTACATAATATTATGTACATGTACAAGAACAAAAGAGTACAAGTTGAAAAAGTTAAGTTCCTATTAAACATAACAGAAATAGAATGAAGATAATATAAGAATAGAAAGAACATTGACAACAAAAAAGCAATTAAGTAATATTGAAATAGATGTTTGCTCTCACCCATTTATCAATTTTATTTATCAATTTAAAAAACTATTAAATCCATTTAGATGATTTGCAATTGGCTACAGCAATTACAATCTCATTGGCAATATATTGAAAGAAACCGTCGTCTGGTTAATGCCTAAATGTGTTATTAAAAGGTATGTACAATAAAAACCATGCAAAAACAACTGCCTGCATGGTAAGGTACGGTATGCAAAAGAGAAGGTTTGGAAAGGGTGACACCCACTTCATCAAGATTCTATTGATTCTACCGAATCGGCCCGAGTAGGCAAATTCAGTACATCAAGTTCTTCAAGCTACATGAATAAGTTCCTTATCCACCAACACAGTGTTTTCTGTGCGATTGAAAACAAAACGTCTCTTCCTACGAGAAAATCTCTTCACTACTGCTGAAGAAGTGATGATATTATAATGATGGATGAGAAAAATGGCAGAAAATGACTAAAAACCATGTTTTTCACGGTTTTCTCGAAAACGGCTCCAACGATTTTCTTCAAATTTATACCCTAGATAGCTATTTATAAGCCCTCTCAACTGACATGAGTCTCATTTCTGGGAAAATTGCAGGAGCTCCGTAATATTCCTGAGAAGAATGAATTTTGTTATATTTCTATCACGATTTTCTCAAAAATGACTCGACCGATTTTTTTCAAATTCTTACCCTGTATAGTTATATATCAGATCTATTAACTGGCATGACTCTCCTCCCTGATAAATTAACAGGGGGTCCACCCCATCCTTAAGAAATTTAATTTGTAACCTCCTCGTGCGTGAGGTAGGTAGGTAGAGCAGTTTATTCAAAAGAACAAATGTCGATATTTTATTTGTAGAACAGCTGTTTTGACAACTTTTAAAATATCCTCAAATTTCATAATTCAAACAAATGAAAATGTACTCTGAACACAATCACAATAGTATAATCGTAATTTTAATTATTTAGCCGCCAATCGGCATAATGTTATTCCCTAAATTATCCTCGTTAATGAGGCTTATAGATCAATGAGCAAGGAAAGTTGTGTGACTGTACCACATCAGATTTTTTATGTTGCCATTCAGTTGAAAATGCTCAAATATTTGTATTGTTAATGTTTCAGAGGCGGAGTCATGCTGGATGCTAGAAGCATGGGAGACAAAGGCGATTGATTGGTGAGATCCAGTTATCTTTATCAGATCAGTATTCGCAATAGAAATCAAAACTATCACAATATTTTGTCATATAGCCAAAAACTGCATACACCCCTAAAGCATTGGCCACACCAACGTGGCCAGAATATAGAAATTGGTCTTGTTTTGTGTATTGGAATATGGGCTTTAGTACACTCAACAATACATTTTCCACTTTTCGACCGAATTTGACTTATGATGCATGATTTTGGACCACCTTGACGAGCCGAGAAGAATGAAGTGTAGTACGATGAAATCTGAGCATTGTGTCAGAAGCTATAAGTGTTTGAAATTTTGTGTCCTTAAGCGCGCCTCTCCACTAGGAAATACTGAAATGAAGTGCATCTAACGGGAGATTCTCTTAAGAACATAATCTCATGAACTTATGTTATTGTGCGAAATATCAATGTAAAGACTATGTAGTTGGTGATGATGGTTGAAGCTGAAAATTAGGTGTTTCTCACAATACAAGGAGCATTGTTGTCAGGTGTACCTGGAAATCTATATGAGATAGAGCGCTCTACCTGATATCAGATTGTAGAGCACAAAAATACGCCCAGAGGGATTTTGAATTATACATCTAAATGGTAACAATCGGAAGATATTGTTGATCAAAAACTAAAATTCATCAAATTGAAATCTATATAAGATAGAGCGCTCTACCTGATATCAGATTGTAGAGCACAAAAATACGCCTAGAGGGATTTTGAATTATACATCTAAATGGTAACAATCGGAAGATATTGTTGATCAAAAACTAAAATTCATCAAAATTGATTTTTTCTTAAAATTTCACTCATTTTTGAAAAATCATGACTCAGTACTCATTGGAGATAGAGAGTTCCGAATGATCTCATTTTATTCAAAATTTCATAATCTAGAAAAAAGGCGAGAGTAAATTTTTGTCCGATTACGAGATTTGGCAGAAATAGCTGAAAACTGGAAAATGAGCCGAAAATACGAGGGTTTTGGGCCACCTTGTATCTAGCACAAGGAAATTTTGTATGAAGATATTGGTTCTGGACTTCTCCTATGTACCCAAATAATATATTAAAAAATCAGAACTACAATATAAATTGCAAGCAAACCCCCTCTTTTATGTCTATATTGACTGGACTAAGTCTTATCTTGATACAATATTATTGAATATCTTTTTATGTAAAATTCAATTTTTGAAGATAAGTGTACTAAAATCACTGTGAATTATCGAATGAGAAGAAGAATTAGGATTGATAGTTCTATAATTATTGACTATATATGATGTTTCACATAAATTAATTAATTAATAATTGCTATCCAAACTTCGGGAATATTATGCAATAACCAGTGATGCCTTGCATGAGTGAGTGATTTTGTAAGTACTTTGATACAAATATTTTTGTCTCAGATTTGACTCAGAAATCCTATAGATTTAGAAAACGTTGATATCAGTGAGGTTCAATAATAATTGATTAATCATATCATTATCGATTATTCAATTGAAAACAAACGGGACTATCTATCTCTTGATCTAATTGATACGTTTCAACTAGAGGATGAGACATATATTCCGATGATAAGATAGACAACAACACATGAAAGTAGTACATCTGAATTCCTAGAAACTAGCTTTCTCCCTTCTGAAGTCAATTATCCCCGTAGGCTGTCACACAAAATCATTACTTGTTACTATTACATTGCTCATTGCACATACGCACTCACATGCACATACGTTCATATTGTTTACTTGTACAGTACTACCAAGTAGTTCAAATGTGAAAGCTATTTGTAGATTATCATCTTATAACGATGTTCTTACTGGGACGAAAAATTCCTCCACCAAACAAATTTCGCTTGACATACATTTGTTTCTTCAAATGTTGATGTTCTCGTATGCAGCAGACACTTTCAACTAATGGTTATCATTCTAGTCTCTAGTGGGATGTTTGTATTAAATAATGAAAAACGAATTCAGTCCAGTCGTAATTTAATTCTATAAAGTTTTGCAAAAGATGTCAAAATTCTAAAAAGGTTTGCAAAAGTGTATGAGATATCAAACCATGAATAAAGAATAAAAGTTATTCGGCTCAATTTTTTTAATTTTTTCATTCATAGCTCTACAGCCCAGTGTGGGTTTTGATTTCCTCCACAACATTCCACCAAGCCTCTCTGTCTCCAATAATATTAGGCTCATTGAGCAGTACAAATTCATTATTGATAACACAGATAAACAATAAAAAACTCAGATAAGCATAGAACAGACTCGTCAGAGAAAAAAATGAGACTCATTTTACAAATTACAAATTTCAATACTGTAGTATTTAGCCAATTAGATGAAACTTAACAATAAAGTGCATGTTAATAAATATATGTAGGAAACACGTTAAAATTGGTACTCATACTTCAACGGAATTTATCATCTTCTAAAGGTGCGTACAGATATAAGCGCCGCGAACATGAGCACTTCACTTTTAAAAAGCTGACTTTTTAACTTACATCTATCATAACTTGCAGCTATCATAGTCATTCTGTATTTTTACAGAAACGGTAAGATACAGATATAAAAACCTTGGCATCAGCTGTATAAAAGTGAACTGCTCATGTTCGCGGCGCTTATATCTGTACGCACCTTTAGAAGATGATAAATTCCGTTGAAGTATGAGTACCAATTTTAACGTGTTTCCTACATATATTTATTAACATGCACTTTATTGTTAAGTTTGATCTAATTGGCTAAATACTACTGTATTGAATTTGTACTTTGTAAAATGAGTCTCATTTTTTCTCTGACGAGTCTGTTTTATGCTTATCTGAGTTTTTTATTGTTTATCTCTGTTATCAATAATGAATTTGTACTGCTCATTGAGCCTAATATTATTGGAGCTGATATAAAGTGAATTGCTCATGTTCGCGGCTCGTATATCTGTACGCACCTTAAGAAGAAACACTTCTTCAGAACACTTAATTTCTATAATAATTTATGATCATTTACAGTATTGACAAAATTAATTGAAAATTCAAGATTAATCAACAGGCAGTTGATCAAAGTTTCAAGCTTGGCTTTGAGAGTATCGTTATTGGTTGATTTATAAATGAGCTTAACTGTCAATCAACCTGGGTGATTATTATTATTCTGGGAGATTTGTTTGTACCTAGGCATACATACTGTAAAGCTGTATTTTACTCGCCTCACATATGTAGAGAGATTTGCCAAATCATGTAGTGCTGTATCCAAATGCCCCACGTTGGGCCGGCAAATCATGTGGTGCGTTTTTTTTTAACGGCTTCACACATGTAGGGTGAATCTTGTACTGAGTCAATGGTGTAGATGCTATAAATTTTGCAATGCGTGTGTGGACGCTGAGTGAACACCGGACTGATTGATTCACTACAAGATTCATACAATTGTCGGAATCGCGGGAGGCCTAAACGCTCGCTCACCCTTGATTCTTCTAATGACAGATTGTATAATGATGAAGTTTTTATAAGTAGTGTAGCGGACGCTAAACACTGAATACGGATACCTTAAAATTATTACCTGTGAAGAATGAGCATACAAAATCATACAGGTCGAGCAAAAATCCCGATGTAGCTAATTTACGGGACTGCGTCTCTAATAAGTTCTGAAGGATTAAAATACGGTATTTGAACCAAATATCGTTCAGAATATACTTCGAGAACAGAGTCTTGTCGGGTTTTAAGCTCTATTGTAGGAATTTATATGATCTATGGCTGCCTCTGCTGTACAATTGATGCATTCGTTCCTAAGTCGAGGTAGGTAACAGATAAAAGCTGATGTATGAGCAGGTAAGGACAAAGAATAAATATCTCGATCTGACCCCACTCGCTACATCCACTTAGACCTGTTCCAATATCCAGCTTGATTCAATTATTCCAATGATCGTATTTGATCGGTTCTTGATGATATAGAACGTATCAGACACAATAATTGACAGGCTTAAGAAATAATCGAACTCAGAAAACGAATTAACAAAACTGAAATATATTGTAATAAAATATGTAATCATACAGTGCAGATTCAGAATTTGATTTACAGGTTGATAATAATTTAGCATTAACAGAATAGTTAAAAATTTTCTTGTGCTTGCATGATACCATGCGTGATTCGACAGAATTTTACAATTGATAAAATCTAACAGTTTGAAAAAATAGTGAAAAATGAATTATAGAAAATATTTTTTTAAAATGTTCGGGGTCGTGGTTCAGGCAGCGGAGGATAGTTAATCAACTACAAATTCTTATAAATTTAATATGAATAAATTCTAGACTCTTAAATGCTAAAGCGCTTGTCGGCGTGGCCAATAATTTAACGAAGAAAAATTTATGTTTTTCTGCACTGAAATATTTTCGAAGCGTAGATTGGGGCCCCTTTTAAAACTTATAACTCACGTGAATTTCCTTGGCGGTCGTGGTTTTCTTCTTTAGATCAAAAATCGTTTGATCGGCGGCAATCCAGGCTTTGGTTTCGGCACGTGGGGAATTTTAATTTGAATATCTCCTTCACCGAATTAATTAAGGGATAATTTACTTTAAGCTTTTAAATTTATCAATTGATGAAAACAGAAATTTACAAATAACAAATAGATTGGCCTAAAATATCGGCTCACAAATAGAACATTTAAAATCGAACAAGAAATTTACAAATAGGTCTTTGGTAACTATAAAAGAGATCTACACGGTAAGGATTTCAAAAGGGAAGTGCTGCTCTTTTCTCTAAGCTTTTAGGCTAGACCTTGCTTCTCAGAATCTCAATGTAATAATTTGCATAAAAATTTGCCATTGGTAGAACGCTTGTGACGTAAACATGACGTCAGTGGCAAGCAGTAGAATACAATTCCTTTAATTACAATAATGATTCAATTTAGGTAATCCTTAAAACTGCTTAATCTTCTAGACATAGTTCCTCTCATACAATGTACACGTGCTAGTGTAACTGATAAGGCAGGGTTGGTGTCTGATAATAGATTAACATGTGTTGCTTTCAAACGATCACCGTCTTGGTGCTATTTCTATGCACTGTGATTGGCTTAGACCTGCCATAGAGATTTAATTACCATGTGGTTCAGTTGAATTAAATTATTAATAATTAATATTCTTGTACAATTTTTATTAGGTTTGAGATTGTTATAAATAATCTCTGCCATTTTATCAATAATATAATTTCATGCTATGACCTATTTAGTTACAATAAGACCTGACTTATAATATAATTTCTTAAATAATAAATAATTTCAACGATAACACATACATTTTATTTTTTTTTTTATTTGAAATTCTTGATCCTTTATGGATAGTTTTGATTTTTAGAGATGGTATTATATCTTACGTGAAGCCAGCGTGACATTTGACGATACTTCGAATCAGTCAGCTGCGTTCGAACTGTTTTTAAAAACATCTGATCGATAGTAAACAAAGTGTAACCTCAAAATCAGTGAGCGATTCATAAATAATTTGTGCTTTATTCGCAAAATAATTATAATTTTATTGAATAATTTTCCTAGAAAAATATTCAGTACAGAACGGTACTCTTATCAAATATACAGTTATTGATAAGTAAGCTTTATCGCTCGGTCGCTAACTATTCCTTTAGCAAATTCTTTCATTTTAAAAGGTAATCACAATTTTTCTCTCTTTTCATGAGATCTATTTGAAAGATTCATCACACAAAAGCCCCCAGGATATTTTAAATAGGTAATTGGGAGACGAGTCGAAACAATGACTATTTGAAAAATCCGATATTGTGATGAATACACTATTTCATCTCCTTACTTCTACGAAAACTCAACACTTAACACTAAAAACAATATGTCGTGCACTTTTGGCTACGAGAAAATAAATAATTGATTGTTCCTTCCATTGGATACAATCGAAATACAATAATTAATGAGGTCTCTTAGGATCCTTCATTAAAAACAACTCCACAACTTCCATTCACGGGTGGCTTATGAGCAGACCCATAACTATAACAAATATACAAAATTTCACATATTACTTCTTAAGATTTGAATAGTATTTGCAACAAATATAGACTTTCATCATTTTTTCATAGTTATTACAAGTTTCGACTCTTTGGTTTGGCTTTTACATAGATTGGGTGAGAATGTGATTTTACTTCGGTGACTTGACAATCGTCTACCGTTTGACTCGAGCAATTTCTTATTTGCGCTTAGTACGTTGCGTACAAACGGGGTTACACTTGAAATGGCTTTCTTGATTTTTATCAATGTTGGTTACAAATATTAAGTCCTTAAGATTATATTTATCAATTTGAGTTACAATTCATGATCTTTTGATGCAACAGTAATAAATTTCACATTTGAAGGTAAGAATTTCATTTTCTTTTTAGCTTTTTTAGCAATACATTTATATGACATAGAACATGCGCATTTCATGCAAATTAACCTAAATATATATTTTTGGTTGCGTTTTTTTTTTTTTTTTTTTTTTTTTTTTTTTTTTTATAATTCCATATTAAATAATAGGTTACATTAATTAAATAACGATATTGCTTTGATTCCTATACGTTGACTCTGTGATTTCGCACACATTGGTTGGTGGGACGAAGAAAATTATCCAACAGGCTTTGGTTCTGAATAGATTTTTTCTATCGATTCTGTATTTCGAGGTTAGATTTACACATTTTTTCAAATAAACTTTGTTTATTTTCTTTTTACCTATTCACTACTAACTTCATCTGATTTCTAATTTACAAATATTTTCTGTTGATAATATAATTCTTGTTTCTGTTTTTCAGTTGTGCGGATTGTGCTAGACAATTTTTCCTGTGATGATTGTAACATGAGGCAGATGGCTTGAACAGGTTGGTAATTTTTAGAGTTGTTTTGTAGTTTTATTTTCTTGACTTAGAGTTGATAATAATTTCTTCATTTGATGTGGATTAATAATATTTCCTTATTAGCTGAGATGCGACGAAGTTTAGGTTATGTTGATTAGGCTGCAGTAGAAAGATGCCAGTCTGCTAAGATATGATTCGATGTGTAGGCTGTGATTATGAAGTGTTTGATAATTGGTGTATTCCGCAAATGTAGTTTCCAGTTAATTCAAAAATTATTCCTTAAGCCCCCATCTAAATTTGATTTCTGATTTATTTCAAGGTCCAATTCCAATTTGTGACTATCCGTTTTATCAAACTTGGCTTAAAACGAATGTGTCTGCGGAGTAGGTGGATCTCTTCAGCCAATGTTGTCCTTCTTTGTTGACCGGTGACATGTAGTTTGACATTCTTAAACCTAACATGCCGGTGGTGTCTGTGTGTCTTTCCAAATGATATTTTCCTTTTTTGCATGCCGGTGTACAGTCGGCTTGATTTCAACCGGACATGACTGCGGTGGTTGTAGGTTCCTCTTGACACTATTTTTCTTTTTTCTTGCATGCTGGTACAATGTTTGATGTAGGATTTCAGCCTAACATGACGGCGATGTAGATAAATTTTTCTTGAGACCATTTTTCTTTTCCGTGGAGCTGCTATTTTACTTGTGTGTTGTTTTGATTTAGAGGTTTTTATTTTCAGTTGTGATTTCAATTTGTTGTGGGTTTCTGTTTCATTTCTATTGTTTAGGTGACTATCTTCATGAATGCTGGGTTTATATGTTGCAGGCACTGTCCTCGGTGGATGGACGGTGATGTGGGCGGTCGGCGGTCCGGGCTGCTCTTCTACGCGGCGGGCAACGTCCTTGGACTCCTGGTGTCCAGCGCGCGGTGGTACGAGCTGTCCCTCTATGCCATGGATGTCGTCCTCGTCCTGGCGGGTGATGTCGGCTGGTCCCTCTCGGCGTTCTGCGGGGTGCGGTGCGATCTCAGTCCTAATATTCTCGGTGGGTTGGTTTTCCATACATGTGTTATGCTCGCTTGCTTGTTTGACTTTAACCACCTTTATTGTATCTTTCTCAACATGTATATGTTTCTTAATGCTGACTTCGACGCTGATTTTTCCCATATGCATATCTTCAGATATCCTATCCAATCGGTTATTTGTTTCTAAAATTGATTTATCCAGACACTCAGCTAATTTTTTGATGGTATTATCTGTGTCACGGAATGCTCCATCCATCCACTGACTCAATTTCTCCAAACCCTGTTCATTTACCTTCTTTGCTTCTTGAACTTCCCTTTTTAATTCTTCCTTTGTTTGTTTGTTGTCTTCTTTTAATTCTTCCTTTGTTTGTTTGTTGTCTTCTTTTAATTCTTCCTTTGTTTGATCGCTTTTTTCATTTAAGTTTTTTATTTCTGCATTTGTTTTATTTATTGCTTCATTGGTTTTCCTTATTTCTTTCAGGATGAGGGTCCAGTCAACGGCGGGAGTGGGTGCATGGTTATCGGTTAGCCGCTGGTTTTTTATCCGAGCAACAGTGCGAGAAATGGGAGTTCCTGTTTCTGAGACGTCATCAACTGAGTGCTCTTCTGATGTTTCATCTTCCGGCTCTTGGGCTACCAACGTATCCTCCACCAGAATGCAGCTCTCCTCCACCTGCGTCGAAGATAAATCATCCAGTACATTGGGATGGAAATCGGCGGATGCGGCGGCAGATGCGGATGGCGGCGAACAATCGGGTGAGATGTCTTCGGTGTCCGACAGACTTGGATTGACCTGGTCGTTTCCTGCCATAGTTTGCGGAAAAATAGCGCAACGAAAGTGTGCAGTGAATAAACGTGAAAGTGTTGTGATATATAAAATAATTAATAAGAAATCCAATAGAAATTGTGATAGCTTCGTAGTGAGTGAAATACAGAAAAAGTGGTTTAGCAATGTGTTCAGTGATAAAATGAGTCAAGTTAGCAATATCGTTAACATAAAAATGACAAGGACACACAGGATACACAGTGAACACTTATGCGGTAATACAGGTACGCCTCTTATAATTTATTATTACTATTATTATAAATATCTTACTTTTATAATTTCTTGCCGCAATTCAATATATAGGCTAGTGTTCTTTGCAAAATTTTATATAAAAGGGGCAGTGTTTTGTTTGAATTATTCCGCAATATATCCGTGATTTAATTTTACTTCCCTCTTTATGTTTTAAAAACTTTTAAAAATGTAAATAACTTCAATCCTCTTTTCTGTAAATATTTGTAAATTGTTTCAATATAGACCTAATATTCTTCAAATAATATGACCTTTCTTATGATATCTCTTATACCTATGACTTATAGTACGACCAATTTTCGAATAACACGATAATAAAATTCTGAGTTCGATTTTTTCTCTAAAAATTCATCAATCGATAAATTTCTTTTCCGTTCAAAAATTGGGTATGGTACTTCTTGTTATTTTATATAACAGTGAACAGTCAATATTAAATTCGAAAAATTCACAACCATGAATTTTTCAAAAAATTTTCCCGTTGTCAGCGCTATAGTATACTGAGCAACTAAATAATCCTCGCAGTCGATTATCCACCTCTTCAATGCCTATCACTGTTGGGCGCCAAATCATGTAAAGCTGTATTTTACTCGCCTCACATATGTAGAGAGATTTGCCAAATCATGTAGTGCTGTATCCAAATGCCCCACGTTGGGCCGGCAAATCATGTGGTGCGTTTTTTTTTAACGGCTTCACACATGTAGGGTGAATCTTGTACTGAGTCAATGGTGTAGATGCTATAAATTTTGCAATGCGTGTGTGGACGCTGAGTGAACACCAGACTGATTGATTCACTACAAGATTCATACAATTGTCGGAATCGCGGGAGGCCTAAACGCTCGCTCACCCTTGATTCTTCTAATGACAGATTGTATAATGATGAAATTTTTATAAGTAGTGTAGCGGACGCTAAACACTGAATACGGATACCTTAAAATTATTACCTGTGAAGAATGAGCATACAAAATCATACAGGTCGAGCAAAAATCCCGATGTAGCTAATTTACGGGACTGCGTCTCTAATAAGTTCTGAAGGATTAAAAATACGGTATTTGAACCAAATATCGTTCAGAATATACTTCGAGAACAGAGTCTTGTCGGTTTTAAGCTCTATTGTAGGAATTTATATGATCTATGGCTGCCTCTGCTGTACAATTGATGCATTCGTTCCTAAGTCGAGGTAGGTAACAGATAAAAGCTGATGTATGAGCAGGTAAGGACAAAGAATAAATATCTCGATCTGACCCCACTCGCTACATCCACTTAGACCTGTTCCAATATCCAGCTTGATTCAATTATTCCAATGATCGTATTTGATCGGTTCTTGATGATATAGAACGTATCAGACACAATAATTGACAGGCTTAAGAAATAATCGAACTCAGAAAGCGAATTAACAAAACTGAAATATATTATAATAAAATATGTAATCATACAGTGCAGATTCAGAATTTGATTTACAGGTTGATAATAATTTAGCATTAACAGAATAGTTAAAAATTTTCTTGTGCTTGCATGATACCATGCGTGATTCGACAGAATTTTACAATTGATAAAATCTAACAGTTTGAAAAAATAGTGAAAAATGAATTATAGAAAATATTTTTTAAAATGTTCGGGGTCGTGGTTCAGGCAGCGGAGGATAGTTAATCAACTACAAATTCTTATAAATTTAATATGAATAAATTCTAGACTCTTAAATGCTAAAGCGCTTGTCGGCGTGGCCAATAATTTAACGAAGAAAAATTTATGTTTTTCTGCACTGAAATATTTTCGAAGCGTAGATTGGGGCCCCTTTTAAAACTTATAACTCACGTGAATTTCCTTGGCGGTCGTGGTTTTCTTCTTTAGATCAAAAATCGTTTGATCGGCGGCAATCCAGGCTTTGGTTTCAGCACGTGGGGAATTTTAATTTAAATATCTCCTTCACCGAATTAATTAAGGGATAATTTACTTTAAGCTTTTAAATTTATCAATTGATGAAAACAGAAATTTACAAATAACAAATAGATTGGCCTAAAATATCGGCTCACAAATAGAACATTTAAAATCGAACAAGAAATTTACAAATAGGTCTTTGGTAACTATAAAAGAGATCTACACGGTAAGGATTTCAAAAGGGAAGTGCTGTCTTTTCTCTAAGCTTTTAGGCTAGACCTTGCTTCTCAGAATCTCAATGTAATAATTTGCATAAAAATTTGCCATTGGTAGAACGCTTGTGACGTAAACATGACGTCAGTGGCAAGCAGTAGAATACAATTCCTTAATTACAATAATGATTCAATTTAGGTAATCCTTAAAACTGCTTAATCTTCTAGACATAGTTCCTCTCATACAATGTACACGTGCTAGTGTAACTGATAAGGCAGGGTTGGTGTCTGATAATAGATTAACATGTGTTGCTTTCAAACGATCACCGTCTTGGTGCTATTTCTATGCACTGTGATTGGCTTAGACCTGCCAAAGAGATTTAATTACCATGTGGTTCAGTTGAATTAAATTATTAATAAATTAATATTCTTGTACAATTTTTATTAGGTTTGAGATTGTTATAATTAATTTCTGCCATTTTATCAATAATATAATTTCATGCTATGACCTATTTAGTTACAATAAGACCTGACTTATAATATAATTTCTTAAATAATAAATAATTTCAACGATAACACATACATTTTATTTTTTTTTTATTTGAAATTCTTGATCCTTTATGGATAGTTTTGATTTTTAGAGATGGTATTATATCTTACGTGAAGCCAGCGTGACATTTGACAATACTTTGAATCAGTCAGCTGCGTTCGAACTGTTTTAAAAACATCTGATCGATAGTAAACAAAGTGTAACCTCAAAATCAGTGAGCGATTCATAAATAATTTGTGCTTTATTCGCAAAATAATTATAATTTTATTGAATAATTTTCCTAGAAAAATATTCAGTACAGAACGGTACTCTTATCAAATATACAGTTATTGATAAGTAAGCTTTATCGCTCGGTCGCTAACTATTCCTTTAGCAAATTCTTTCATTTTAAAAGGTAATCACAATTTTTCTCTCTTTTCATGAGATCTATTTGAAAGATTCATCACAATACCCACTATCATAGAACGATCATAAACGGCAATTGAAGGCCATGAAAACAGCGTAGCCAGATGTGTGTGTTTCGGAAGGGTAATGAAAACATAGCGTATCCAAATGTGTGTGTGTCGGAAAGGTAAGGTTAAAAGGGAAATGTCAACGCAATCCTCACCTACGTCATAGCAACCAGGCACAGTGCAAGTAATGTTGTGGAAGTCGGTGTATGTATGTTGTTGCTGGCAAAGCATATCAGGCTCGCATATCTAGAGGTCACAGGGTTGCAGCAGGCATCACACAACACGCAACATCCAACACGGCAAGCTATTTTTGATCAGCAATGTGTCGTAAAAATAACAGAATCGCGCCAAAATACCTGCCGTTTAACGCATTTTTACCCCCAATGACCATTAGACACTCAACGATCTCAACACTTATCAAAAACATGAACCTGGACATAGGTAGAGTGCAGTTTCTAAATGATTAGAAACTCTGGCGAGGTTTATAAAAATACTGAACGCAAATTGTGGTAAATTGAAATGTGACGAGTTCAAGCTATGTTAAGAATTGGTTCACTTCACATGCAAACTGTCATGTATGGAAAATATGGTTTGTTTGATGGTTGTAGATTTCCGGTGTTGCTCTAAACGACTCCTCCATTCATCACTGGTTGAATACATTGGTTACTCTGTAAGAAATATATATGTATAATACACTGATTATGTGTTGTTCATCATCATTGATTGAAATAGCTTCCAATAGATACAAACTCATTCAATTAGCATTCTTTCCCAATCTCCACTATCATTTCCAATCACCAAGACAAGTTCTTTCTCGGGGTCACTACCGTGCTTCGGATGGACACGTTAAGCCCTCGGTCCAGGCTGCTTAAAAAGCAGTCATTAGATCATGTCAGTGACCCTGAAATTGATCAGTTGTGACCTAAAAACTCTGACACCAGACCTGAGCCAGCCAGGTCACAAGATATGTTTTGTTGTTGTTCTTGATTTCTCATAATAATTCATACTAAGTTATACCATAGAGAAACAATAGCGTAAGCTGTCAGTTTGCATGTTAAGTCAGCCAATAACATAGCTTAACATAGCTTGAACTCGTCACATTTCAATTTACCACAATTATTAGCGTTCAGTATTTTTATAAACCTCGCCAGAGTTTCTAATCATTTAGAAACTGCACTCTACCTATGTCCAGGTACATGTTTTCATGTTTTTGATAAGTGTTGAGATCGTTGAGTGTAATGGTCATTGGTCATGGTCATATAAACCTTGTCGTTCTCTCTAATCATTCAATGTACTGCATTCTACCCGTGTCAAGGTACATGTTTTTGATAAGTGTTGAGATTGTTGAGTGTCTAAATGGTCTTTAGGGGTAAAAATGCGTTAAACGGCAGGTATTTTGGCGCGATTCTGTTATTTCTACGACACATCGATGATTAAAAATAGCTTGCCGTGTTGGATGGTTATAAATTGGAATTCAATTCATAAAAATTATGCATTTTACTCAAATTCATTCAATTTTAAACATTTATGAAGACTCTCATCACTTTATAATGCTCGTATTCCACTTTCATTGTGGGATTTCATATTGGGGATAAATTTAGAGTTTAAAGAGTAGCAATATGTACACATACACAGTAATTAGTAACAGAATACAATAGAAGTGATTGATAATAATGCTAATAATTTATACAATTATAAAATCCTGGGAAACACTTGGCATGCAGCGTTCCGATCCAACTCGTGTCCGATTTTTCTTCAGGGGTGGTAGTAGTACAGGTTATATGACGGACAAAATCGTAGGGCTAGCACAAATCACGAGAGACGTATGCTTCTCAATCATCAATACAATATCATGAATTGATTATAAAATGTAATGAAAACCAATTTATTGTTTAGTGATTACAAGGGAATGGACTAATTTGAGAAGCTCATCACAAAATATCCTAAAATTATTTGCGAATGAAATTGCATGCCCCATATCACCAGCATGAAGAATATTAATTATAAAACATAATTAAAGCCAACTTATTGTCTAGTGATTAGAAAAGAGAATGGACGAGTTTAAGAAACTCAACTCAACATTTCCTAAAATTATGTGCGAACGAATTCTTATGCCCAGCATGAATCAATCATAAAACATAATAAAAGCCAATTTATTGTTTAGTGATTAGAAGGCAATGGAGTAGTTTGAAAGGTCATCTCAAAATTTCCTAAAATTATTTGCGAATGAAATTTCATGCCCTGTATCACCAGCATATCAAAAAGCATGAGGACAGAATATCATGAACTAGCTGAATCAATGTTAGCAGAGTGTCGATACTGAGTATCGTAGATTGGTTATTCTATGTTCGTTTGAAATCAGTGCTGCCAAGCTTAATAATATGCCAGTCAATTATATGGGAGTCGATATCATATCAAAGTCAATATCATGATTGCTAATGGTTCGCCCTTTTCGTACACGTTCCCTTCGCTAGGCATGTCATCATTTATGCGCGAAGGGATGTATCTATGTCCTATGATGTCTCCCTATTCGATTAGGAAAGCATAGCGGAACTCTGCAGCTAATTGCCGGCTCTGCCATGTTATGTTATGATCATGTCGCCTGCAGTCATGTATGACAGCTGCTTGCTGGTTGACCTTCCAACACTCTCCTTCAATCACAAGGGTGTGATTTGATTGACTGAGGTGCCATACTAATTGAAATGCACTCCTCATCAAGTCGCTAATTTCACTATGAATGTCAGATTTAATTTTCTAATCAATAGTTGCATTGTTTTTTTGTCTGCTACTACAACCAGAAACAGTAAAAAGTTCTAATACTTTTAATTAAAATTTAATATCAATAGTATTAATTTTTACAACCAGAAACAGTAAAAATTACTAATACTTTTAATTAAAATTTTAATATTAATAGTATTAATTTTTTCTTTGTTTCAAGCTAAGCAAATACTCAGCCTATACTTACGAAACTCCCATCATTCTCAACATCACAATTATTGTAAAACTGTGGGGGTCACTCATCCAGTGTCTTCTTTTCCCCAATAATATCAGTCTATGTGCCATTTTTGTAAGTGTGATCTTCCAAACTAAAATATTATTTCAATTTATTTATTCCGATACACATCTCAATAAATACAATTCATATATATTTTAATCCCTCTAGCCTTTAGCTATTTGAGGGGATATTGAAAAAAATACAATTCCCATTTACTAGGTTTCAATAACTTACATAAACAAATATAAACTTTACTAACAAAAATAGACACTACTGCATACTGGAGAATATTGGCATACTGGAAAATATTGAGGATTATATCTCCCAGAAGTAGAAATATGAGAATATAGAATAGTAGAATATGATTTATATAGAATAGGAAGTTAGGAAGTAGTAATTAGTAATTCATAGACCCGAATTCTTAGACATAAAGTTCAATTTTTATCAGGCAGTCCTAGTTTTTAAGGTTTCTTGGAAATCACTCTACTTTTGTATGGTTCTGAACCATCAGTCCCTTAAATAGTTATTTGTGCAACTAGTGCGCAAAGTGACAGTTTGCTGCACCGAAAGAAACGTTTACGCCCGAGCCGTAGGCGAGGGCGGAATTGTTTGTTGAGTGCAGCAGAGGAACTTTGCGTACGTATTTCACATTAAATTTTTCCTACAGTTACCATTGAATATGAAAAGTGGGTAATTATGGGTGAAATTGCCTGAAATCCATCAAATGTTTGTGTTTGTGATGCTGTTATTAATAAAAACCTTAATTTATGTTAAATAGAATGTAGTATGTTGTGTGTTTGAATGGCAGGGGGGGGGGGCTGTCATCCACTGTTGTCCACCACCTCAAGACTCTTATAACGTGCTAGACCCACAGTCACAGTTACCAACTTAATTTTGATTTTGCTGCACTGGTGCTCCATAATAACCTACTAACTATTTTGCGTTGTCATGCTGCAAATCTGGAGTACGCAAAGTACTGACTTTGCGCACTAGTGCGGAAAAGTGATTCTTTGTGGCCTGCAATCAGTGCAGAAATGGTCACTTTTCAGGGTATCTGTAGGAAAAATATATTTATGCATAATTTAGGCAGTAGAAATGCGATTTCCAACATTGATGAAACGCTGTACATGTATGTAGGACAGACTCTCTTATGTTGAAATAGTGATGAACAGTACTGAAAATTGAAAAGAAAGCATAAAAATATTTTGTAACATTATCCTTACTCTCAAATAGACTGACAACGCCCTTTTTGAGGCTCAATTTGAAAAGTTTTTCCGGGATGGACCCGCCTTCTATCTTCAACTAACCCCCCCTACCTCCCAGAAATGTCTATGTTTTTACAAAAACAGCATTGGTGTAATAGTTATTTTCCATTCCACATACAGTTGAAGAATATCGTCGATATTGGAGAGGACGTATTAAGATTGAAGGATTCCCAGAGCATTTATTAAAAGCCAGAAGGAAAACGAAATATAGGCATTGGCAGGTTTAGAAAAAGATAGGAATGAAAATGTTCAAGTAGGAACAGTAGACCTTTTGGTCTTATCCTTGAAGGAAAACGAAGACAACAACGACGATTAATGTCGCTCCTGAAATTTATAATCCTTGTAATGATGGACTGTTGCAAAAAATATGGGCAGATACTCTCTTTCTCTTGGGTTGAAACGTTTTCAATTAGTCTTGAGAATTTGTATTAGGTGTTATAATTTATGCAAATTTGTGGAAAGAGTTGATTTTCCCGTCCCAAATCTCAAGGGGACGTGAATCACTCTATATTGAACGACATTTCTAAGAAATATTCAAGAACCCTTTATGCACGTCAACCTCCTGCTTTTTCTCTAATTCGCTATTGTAATATTTCTAACCAGTAGATCAGTTTTAACCTTTTATTTTTCTTGTTTTTCTTTTCTTATGTTAGAATATCTTAATCCTTGTACTCAATTATGATTATTTACTCACTTTTTGTGTAGTTGAGAAATTGATATTGTGGTAATTATTCATATTAAGTGAAAAAGACTAAGGAACTGTCAAAAAACCACAGATTTATTGATACTTAGAAAGACCGGTTTCGGTTATTACACCATTGTCAACGTCAACCTCTGATAGTTTATCAGAGATTGACAAACTATCAGAGGTTGACAATGGTGTAATAACCGAAACCGGTCTTTCTTATTATCAATGAATCTGTGGTTTTTTGACAATTTCTTAGTCTTCTTCATTTTATTATTTACTCATATGGATTTCCTAATCATGACTTACCGAATCTGTGGAGTTTCAAGACAAATCAACTACTGGGGAATAAAAAACCAAGTTGCTACTGTAAAAGTGGTTGCGATCAATTTTGTGGCGACTTTGAACATGAACTACAGTTTCATCATAGAATCTCTCGATTGCATTTCTGTGATAAAATATGGAATTGTTTCAACATTTTTTCAGTATCGATTTTAACTTCGCAAACTCCACTTGGTGAATTCTAGTACATGGAGCTACTTTAGTATTTTGTATGTGAGTGAGGAATTGTGTACAGTTTTCCAGTTGACCAGTTTTGACTAGGGTTTTCCTCGCTGGTAGTATCTCTCTTAGGCTAGTTACATACACATCGATTTTTGGTCGTACGATATTTTACCGTCCTTATAAATTCTATTAGATTGAACAGATGATTTCAAACATATGATGTTTGCCAAGTTCCGTTTAATCTCATAGAATTCATAGTGACGACAAAATATCGTACGACCAAAAATCGATGTGTGTGTGTAACTAGCCTAACATGTCAGGAAAATTGAAAATGCCTGTTATTGACTGTTTCACTAGGTACGATACAAGAAGAGTACATCGCCCACTTTGATTGACAGTTCACCAAAAGCTTTCACTGTTACCATCTATGTTTTGGTAGTAGATTTTACGTACCGTTAGACCGCCTTCTTTCCATAACAACGCATTTGTAAATCTTGTTCTAGCCATGAAGTTCATGGTTTCATAATTATATTAACTAGCCGTCAGGCTCGCTTCGCTCGCCATATCCGTCTGGCCAGGGTGCTCCGCCCCCTGGACCGCCGACTGGATCGTCCAAAAATTAGATAAATGGGCTCGCTTCGCTCGCCTGCATTTTTCATTTGAGCATGCTTCGTTCCATCAGAAAGTCAAAGTACTTCCTCGCTTGATTCAATCACCCAAAACGCAAAAAAACCGCTAATTTTGGGCGTATCTTTGGCGTAATTTCAAATTCCTTCTAAAAAAACATTATTACATCCCAGCTGAGCTTCTGTAGTAAGTTTGAACAAAAAATGCTGGAAAACGCAGATTTTGAGCGTATCTTTGGCGTTATTTCAAATTCCTTCTAAAACAACATTATTACACCCTAGCTTAGCTTCTGTACTAAATTTGAACAATTTCTGTTCATTTGTTCTCGATAAAGCTGACAAAAAGTAAAAAAACACTGGAAAACGCTAATTTTGGGCGTATCTGTGACGTTATTGCAAATTCCTTCTAACACAACATTATTACACCCTAGCTGAGCTTCTGTAATAAACTTGAACATTTTCTGTTCATTTGCTCTCGATAAAGCTGAGAAAACGCTCGAAAAACGCAGATTTTGGGCGTATCTTTGGAAATTTTTCCAAATCCGTTCTTAGTGCGCCTCCAAAGGGCCAACTGAGCATACCTACCAAATTTGAACGTTTTTGGTCCGGTAGATTTCTAGTTCTGCGAGTGAGTGAGTCAGTCAGTCAGTGAGTGAGTGCCATTTCGCTTTTATATATATAGATAGATACTACCTAATAGTTAATACTGAATATTCATAGGTGCCGAAAAATATTTATTTATTTATGGAGACAACAGGTTACCCCTAATGTGTCTCCTTCACAAATACAACAATACAAGATTAACAATGATCAATGTAACTTACAATTGCAATAATGTTAAAAGAAAAAAAAATAGAAATACAAGAGAAGGAAAAAAAATAGATGTATACAAGAAAATTATCATAAAACTGAATATAGGAATGAAAAGATTCTAAAATTAAAATAAATATGTTACAAAGAATGGATAAAACTAACACATGAATGTCAGAGGACTGATACCTGCCAATGAAGCAACAAAATGAGTAAGAAGTACACAGTGCAATAGATACATACCTATATACAGCAACAAATAATAATCGACAACACGATATATATTGACTAGTATATTGACACCATTGAAGTATTTACGTGTAAACCTCAGTGTGTAGTGTCTTTTGGGCGAGAGCCTGTGGTACTTTTCTGTAAGTTGTGTAATTCTGAATTATTAAATAAATAAATTATTGGCTATTTCTTTTAAGTATGTGTTGGTTTAGTGTTAAGTTCATGACGGATAAAATCTATACTACTTATTAGACTAGTATAGCGGTATATTGACTACATGTAGTACTAACTAAATATTTTTGAACCTAAATTATAAGGTATTAGGGTATGGGGGTTAGACTCAGGTCAATTTTCCACTTCCGCTTTACCTTTGCAATAATGCCTCATCAGTTTTGCGTAAATTTTTATTTTCCTTATCAAGAAACTTTTTGAAAGTGATTACAGGAAATGTCACGTGGTTCATTTCAGAGTGATTCTAGGATATAGATCTACGATATTTTGACGAAGACATTAATAAACCGGAAATTGTTAGTTTTTCCTGAATTGCACAATCTTTCACCAGGATTTCATTCAGAGGGAAAGAATAAGAACTTATTTTAGTTATACTCTCTGATTACGTTTCGAGGTGTTGTCTCTGTAACCATATTATGATAAATTTCGTTTAGTTTCTGACGTGATTCGTATCATACTTTTATTACATCCATGAGAGTCATATAAATGTATTTTTCTCGAATATGTTCTTTTACTGAGACCAACTTGATACGGTGTCACGCAATGCAACTCCGTAATCTACGTCATGTTTGTATTCCAAACCGCCAACTAGAGGGTAGTCATGTCATTAGTATCATCACAGCCTTTCACTGGTTCGTCGTGAGGCTAGCCTACTGCTGGCACTAATATTGAGACATTCACTACTCTTTCCGACGTCTCTTGAATCTGATAGGTAGAATACATTGACAGTACTCATAGCAGATAGAGTGCATGTGCGTGAGTGGGCTGTTGACTGATTGAAGAAGTTGATCAACTGAATAGAGGGAAACCTCAGTGTGTAGTGGTGTAGTGTCTCAATCGACTGATCAGTAGTGGTTGTGTCCTGTTCATTCAGCATTGGATAGTTTTCACTTGGCAGAATGGAATTTTGATAGCTTTCTCTTGAAACCTCTGTGACTCCTGGTTGTCACTGAATTGATATCAGGTATTGTAAATCAATTTGAAAATTCTAGTTTTGGGTGGAATTGAACTGTGTAATACTCTTTCATTTTCATCAGATGTTCTCTATGATCTCGTTATCATTTTTGTGAATATTCTGCATTTATAATTTTTGAAATAGAACAAATAGAGTGACAAAATTCATTATGACCTATAAAATTTCCTATTTTGAAATTTACTCTCTGTTATCAAATTTTAATTCATTTGGTACTTATTGTTCTTTTGTGATATGGTATACGATATTTTATAATACAGTATCAATATCGGGTGACCGAGCTTCGCTCTGGAGTGTAAACATATAGAAAATTCGTAACGAAAGAATGAATTTATAGTTTATATTTTTATTTATTCATTTTTCAGTCGTACAATTAATTTTACAGTTATATGAGGAGGCACAACACGCTTATGCCCAAAACTGTCCCTCTTCAAATTTATACTACAGTCCACATCAAAATCTAGGTTAAGCTACTATCATTCATCAAAATAACAATTATTCACACTTCAAAAAACGAACACAATCATCAATTACAAATAGATATACTATGAATTCGATTTAGAATGATATACTATGTTTGCTACAATATTTGTTAATATACTATGTACTATTCTACACTAACAGCATCTAGTTATTATTTTGGACTTTCTGAAGTAAATATGTTTTCTAAAAAAAAGAAATATACAAAAATAAGATTTTCTTGCTGGATTTTTTTTCTCGTGAGATCAGCTGAGGAATAACCTACACGTGCATTCGCTCACTCACTTCCATTACGGTATCGACAGACGAAAAAATTTCCAGCTGTTATTCCAAGGACGTCTTTATCTTTTCAATGTCCTTCAGCGAGTTATCCCAGAGTTGAGACCTAGTGCGATCGAATTTTCATATCATAAACCTACATTGTTCCAAATTTCTTGAGAATCGTTAGAGCCGTTTCCGAAATCCGGTCACATACAGATATATAAACATCTAAACATATAAACAGAAATTGCTCGCTCAATAGTATAGGATTCTAATTCGATTTTCGGCCATGGTATAATAAATAATAATCTATGATTTTATCGGCGATGATATATTGATATTATATACTTCGTCCACATTTATTTGAGATTGACAGATCTCAGTTATGGTTTACGGTTTGACGTGGTTTATTTAACTCATTTATGGTTTTACACTTGATCGTTTGAATTTGTAAAACTCTAAATTTCAGTGCGCTATTAAAATGAATATTTTTGTTTCAAAACACAGATCAGTGAATTGCATAAATTTGATCTCTACAAATATTTATTTTCGTTTACTCTTCAATCCAGTCATCAAACCTCACTTATCATTGATGAGATTTGGTCTTATCCGATCGCTGGTTCAACCAACGTTTCTAATCATCCTTCACATTTTTTACATTTAATCCACCAAATTCTTTATCGTTACTAATGTTCATGCTGAAGAATTGTCTCGAATGGTCACATTAGGCCATTAGATTTCTTCACGTGCTCTCTGGATTCAGCCCAAACTCAACTATGTTAATTTCAAACTTGAACCTCAAATTTAAACGTCAGCCTTCATCACTGGACACCATTACTCTTCAGTTTACTTTTAAACTGGCCACTGTTTCTTATCATAACCCAATCTGCAGTTGGAGGCTCTGTTAAAACTGTATCAGTGTACAGTAATATATAGAGTCGGGCATTAAACAATACACGGATTGTAAACAAATTTCTTTCTTCTCTGGTTTCAAGCAGGAAGCTCTCAGCAAGACGCTGTTGTACTGTAAACGAGCGTCGCATGACCGAGCATGTTCATTATCCTTGTCTTACATGAGGGTTCGAGCCTAAAGCTCTCTTACTCCCTCTTCGCGATGCTTCTCACGTCAAAGCTATTTTGGTAGCGGCGTCGACGGCGCCCCCCCCACAACAATAACCCTAGGGGGTAATGGGGGGACTGTGTCCGCAGGCCACTTCAAACGGCGGTTGCTGTTGCTGTTGCTACGCTGTGGCTCATATGGTTTGTCACCACCTACCAGATTGGTGGTTGCCGTGGTCTAGGAGTCTGGGAGGTGGGGCGCTGTTGTCCTAAGAGCAGCTGGAAGCATTGTTCAAGGTTTCAATATGTTGTTGAATGGAATCTATTAAACAAATTTTCAAGAAGCTGTTGAATAGATTTTAGGAGTTTATAAAAAAATGTTCAAGGTTTCAATATGTTGTTGAAGAGGATTTAAGAAGCAAATTATTCAAAATATCAAGTTATTATTCCTAGGAATTTATCTAAAAATTGATTAATTTGTTGTTGAATTGAATCCACGAATCAAATTCTCATAGAGATGGATTTTTAGAATAGATCCTAGGAATCTGTAAATAATAGAGAGAAAGGGATATTAAAATAACAAAAAAAACTAATAAAAGTGAACAGTTTAAATAAATAAGATATCTTATTTATTGTATTCTATCTTAGGACTACTTCTAATAGAAATATAAATGTTGTGACAAAATAATTTAAAAGGGTACTGAGATTATATTTTTATTTATATATATATATTTTTTTATTTATACATTGAGGCCCGCCGCAAAGTAGACCCACGCTAATCCACGAAAAGCAACCCACGCCGTGGGATGTTTTGTAAACCATTGCTATAGAATTATTCATAATCAATCAACTGACAAGTTGATTATTCATTGCATGTATCAAACGGATGTCTGGAGAAGCCTAGCAATGGTTTACAAAACATCCCACGGCGTGGGTTGTTTTTCGTGGATTAGCGCGGGTCTACTTTGCGGCGGGCCTAATACATACAATATCATTCTCAACTATGAATGATTGGGGAAGGAACAACAGGCTTAAAGCCCAAAACTGTTCCTTTTCCAAATTTAGATAGAAATATTAAGGGAGATAGGAAAAACTTTTTTATCGCTGGAATAATTTCCACAGAGTGTATGAATGTATGGTTGACAAACATTCGATACAAATCTAAATACCGCTAACTTCATACAAGTTTGATGATTGGGTTGAAATAACTTTGTTTCATAGTTTTTGAGTGAGATGGGTGCTCTGTGGAAGAAGAAGAAGAAGAAAAAGAAGTAAAATAATAAGAAAAAGAAAAAGAAAAGACGATGTTGAAGAAGAAGAAAAAGATTATTTTCCTACAGATACCTTGAAAAGTGACCATTTCTGCACTGATTGCAGGCTGCAAAGAATCACTTTTCCGCTCTAGTGCGCAAAGTATTTTTTGCGTACTCCAGATTTGCAGCATGACAACGCAAAATAGTTAGTAGGTTATATGGAGCACCAGTGCAGCAAAATCAAAATTAAGTTGGTAACAGTGACTGTGGTGCACGTTATAGGAATATTGATGGGGTGGACAACAGTGGATGACAGCAGTTGACAGCACACAGCCCCCCCCCCCACCCAATTCAAACACACATACTACATTCTATTTTATTTATTAATAATAAAATTACACAGATATTCATTTGATGGATTTCAGGCAATTTCACCCATAATTACCCACTTTTCATATTCAATGGTAACTTTAGGAAAAATTTAATGTGAAATACGTGCGCAAAGTTCGTTTGCTGCACTCAAGAAACAATTCCGCCCTCGCCTACGGTTCGGGCGTAAACGTTTCTTTCGGTGCAGCAAACTGTCACTTTGCGCACTAGTTGCACAAATAACTATTTCAAGTGTAAAATTTTGAAGTTGTGGCTATCATATAAAGGGTCCAAATTTTTTAACTTTTGTACTTGACTGATGAAACTAATAGCTTTGTAAATGACTGGGATTATATCACACTCAAGTAAATGAAATTACTTCAAGAAAACAATGATTATTCATGATTAGATAGATTAAATATTTAATGATATGATAGTGGAACATGATTCTGGTATTTGTTAAGTCTTATTACTTCCACAACTACATACACAATTTGTGTTTCCCAATTCTCTACAATTTCGACAAGATATCTAAAATCATGGGATTTCAAGATATTAAAACATTTTTAAACTTGTATAGATCATTATGCTATTTAACACATTACAGTTCAATATTGGTAATTTCAAGTCTTTTAAGCTGCGTTTACACCAAAGTTTTCAACGAAATGTTTATTTTTCCGTCCTAAATTGAATGGAACTTGGCAAAAACTTATGTTTTTGTATGATGTACACATGTGTATGATATGTGTACGATATGATGTACTACATGTGTATGATAAGTTATGTTCAATCTAATAGAATCTATGATGACGGAGAAGTAAACATTTTGTTAATAACTTTGGTGTAAACGCAGCTTTAGATTGCCAAATCTTCAAGAATCAACTTAGCCTAACCTACGAATAGATGTTATGATTGGAAGGCCCATCTATTGCTAGATGAATTTGACATTTCAGTCTGGAGCATCAGTCTATTAGTTGTGGCATTTCAATAATAGTTGACAGTTATATTACCGACAAATCTCATCGCTAGTTCGCTAAGCGTTAGTGTTTGATACATATGACATAAATGGGCATATGCTTGACTAGTGTAAATGCAATAACGTGTTCATTTCGACAGTTGTCACTCACTCTATACATCTATGCAAACTATTACCGCTCTTCACTGCCTATCAAACATCTCGAATATTATTAAATTAAGGTCTATAATAGACTATGATGCAATTCAAGAAATCAAAAACTATTCAAAAGGTTGCATTTATCGTTTGTAATTCGCCTTATTCCGTTCTGTCCGCGTATATTGTCGGAAAAAGCTTCTCTTATCTACACTCATATATTCCTTCAGTATGTGGTTTTCAATTTATTTATTCAAGCGACTTCTGCCTAAAGTTTTTTTCAATTTTACTCAAATATTTTTGGTATATTATGATTTTCCTGCGTCAAATGTAACAGGTTATTTGTTTATTTATTATATTTCCAACGGTATACACCAATTTCAAAAGAATACAATAGTAAGAAGATAGACAAAAATAACAAGACAATTATAAATATAAATATGAGATACATAGCATAAAGTCAAATAAGTAACTTAGCAATCATTCAGAAGTATAACAACTAATAACAGTAATACTAATGAAATATACAAATATGCATTAGAAACTATCAGAGAAAATTCAACAACTTGAAGCAATTGCAAACAAAATATTTTTAGCAATAGCAATAGCAAATACAGTAATTCAATAGCAGCAAGCGCAACAAAAAAAAAAAAAAATGAAAGCAGGGTCGGATTCAGCTATTTTGTGCTCCTAAACCAAATATTTTTTCCGCCCCCAATCTATTTGGAGTTACTAATACGATATTATGTTTTTAAAAACATATTTTTATAATGATAATCCATAGCAATATGATGATAATCGATAGGAGGCTTTTTACAGTTTGTTAATTGCTTGAGCACCATATCATGATGCAAATTCACAATTTAAAAATATTAACTATACTGGTGTGTTCAGTTTGAAAATTGTAGAGAAAAATAATTCTAGTGGCGAAAGTCAGAACTAACAGACACGAAATATGGGAGTGGCTATGCTGATGTAAGCAACACCCCAAATTCAAGGAGCAGTCCAATAGGACAATGACTTGAATGTGAAATTCTCGAGCTGCTTGCTTTCCATTGGATGTGAGCTGTGAAACGGATCTTGCTTCTTATTGGTTGTGAGCTGTGAAATGGCGACTAATCAACCCATTGACCAATCAGACAACATATTCATTCCTCAATTCATAAAATAAACAAGATTCTACAAAATTTGGTTCATTTACGAGGTATGTCTTTAGTAACAAAATCTGGCTGATTAGACTATATTTCCACACAAGAGTGATATAGTGAACAGTAAAAATATAATTCACACGAGTTCTAATTGGATTATTCTCATCCAGACTGGCCAAACTAGTATGAATTGGAACTTTGCAACCTTGCAGAAAAATATTAATAGAGACCTATGTGAATTTTATCACTTAAGAGACTTGTGTAACACAAAAATCCTCCGCACCGTATATTTTGCTCTAATAAATTCTAAATTAGAATATGGCATTGTATGCTGGGTGGAGCAGCGAAAGTACATTTCAGTCCACTACAAAAATTACAGAAGCACTTTATT
This sequence comes from Nilaparvata lugens, assembly GCF_014356525.2. Lineage (NCBI taxonomy): Eukaryota > Metazoa > Arthropoda > Insecta > Hemiptera > Delphacidae > Nilaparvata > Nilaparvata lugens. The sequence goes on along the minus strand of NC_052505.1, from coordinate 80,546,921 downwards.
AGGATAATACTTTTCAAAAATCGAAGAGAGCCTTCGTTTCCTTTGTTCCAAAGGTCACTGGGTATTTTCCCATTTCGGCATTTATTTGCTTTTAAAGTATTAAGAATTTTCTTTTTGCATAGTGTTAATGATCGGTTTTTTAGACCCTGCTTTTCTGAAAGACGAAGAGAGGATTCCATCTCACGACTACCTAGAATAAACTTCAGTTTTTTTTTGCGAAATCATTTGTTTATCTAGGTCCAAAACTGTATAACATTATACCTAATGATGGCAGGAGGAAAACCTCCCTTTAAATTTCACGAAAATTATAAAACCTTGGTTGTTTAAACAACATGATTTATTGAATGATAAAGACTAGGAAATTGTCAAAAAACCACTGATTTGACATCTGAAAATCAGAATGTTTTTTGACAAATTTCTTAGTCTTTTTCATTCAATATGAATAATTATCACAATATCAACTTCTCAACTACACAAAAAGTGCAACATGATTTAGACTGTTTACTTCAAGTTTTATCTCAACATGTCAGATTGTAGTTTTAACCCCATTGTAATCTCTTCATGAATATATTAGTGCTTTATAAGTTTTCTGAATTATTGTATTTTGAACTGTTTCTATGTTTCTGAATTTTTTAGTTTTGTTATTCGACATTAAATTTTTAACTCTAAGTTTCGTTCTCTGTAAACAGTATTTTTCTTATAGAATTCTTATCATTGTACCGCAATGGCCGCAGATAATGATTTATTTATTTTATTTAGCAACTCTTACCTCTATATTATGAAATTTATATATAGAATGAATGTAAACTGGCAGCGTCTATGAAAAATTGCTGCTAGTATAATTCTGAAACGATTATTGTATTTAAATGTTGTATTACTCAAAGGACGAATAAAGTTCATTTTCATTCTTTTGGGAATTATATGTTCACCGTCACTGTTGTGTGGGAATCTAGCTTTATTGGAAATTTAGGTGGAACATTACATTTCTAATGGAAATTTCTGTTTCTTTAGTTCAGTACTACTAGTAATAGTAATTCACTACTAGTACTAGAATCTCTTGATGCATCCTTCATGTGAAGTTCTATGGGACTTGCATCCTAATTATCGCAAACACACAATCTAGAGTGATATATATGATTATGTAATCTTACGAGTTAATCCCTGAGCGGACACTGAACGTTGAGCCGTCAAGCAAAGACACATGTAACAACTGATTGTTGCAGTACCACCAATGCACAATGCAAAGCATACAGTGTACTAGTTGAAGGGCTCTTCCTCCCTCCTCCCTGGAGAATGTTCGTCTTCAATCATTGGCGGTCCCTTGGCGGTGATGCCGCGTCTACTCTTTCCCCAAAGCATTAAACACCCTCACACACTCTCAGCTTTCCCTTGAAGGGAATGAGGGGGAAGCGACCGACAGACAAGACATATTCAGATTACCTACAAGTTGAAGGGAAGGAGATTAGAGCGCACGCACGCGTATATGCGGCGCATCTTCCAATGCCTAAAAAAATCGCCTCTTCATAACATGATTCTCCCTAGGAGTTCAGTTCCTCTACCGGAAGACTGTTCACTGATTTTCTTCCAGGTCATTGCACTCTCAGAAGGCCTATTCGAATGTCTGCTCTTCTATTTCTCTTGGGGCTCTTCAAATTTGTTGCAATTATTAAATAGATATATAGATAGAAATTTTCCTTTATTATTCATTCATATTAAGCCGGGTCCATACTGAACAACAAACATGTTTGTTGAAACAGTTTGGGCAAATTTTATTATGTTTGCCCGTGACAAGTGTGGACGCGTCACCAAACAAAATGTTTGTAAGTGGGGAAAACAGGCTTATATGTTTTACAGCAAAAACTGAAAATGTTTGGAAAACAATGATTGTCCAAACATTTTAAAAAGTTTGTCCCTGAGCCCCTCAACGAACATGTTTGGCGAACATGAAAGTCGAATATTTGTTCGGTGTGGACACGGCTTTAAGGCTCATAATGATGTTTGATGAGAAATGTATTGTTGATCAAGAAGAAAGGTTCATTTATATCTCTGACTAAATTCCATCTAAATTCAAAATTTATAGTTTTAATGTTTATTTTGGGCCAAAATTTTATAAAAATTGAACACGTGAAATTCTAACCTTATCTTGGACTTTGTCACCTATAAATTTGGAAGAAAAATAGCACAAGGACTATCTTATTATTTTATCTTTCAATGTTATTACATTAGTGTCATTTGCATTGTAAATAAATGAAATGAAATAAATGACTATTCAAAATAATTCAATATTTTGTGATTGTAACTTGAATAAAATGTGATATCGTTCATCTTACATCTTTTCATAAGTGATTAATGAGTTATGAATACTCTTATCATAGCACTTCAAAGTCTTGAAGACTATTGAAATTTAATCCAGAATTAATGTATGCCTATATGTAACTACAGAATATGAGTGGGTGTATAATCACAGAGTGTGATGTGAAATCTTATGCATTTTGCCTACCAATTGGATTCAGTTCCAATTCGGAGTGATTTGATACACTTGAAATAGTTCGTCTCAAAGATAATGTGATGAATTGAGCACTTCCCATGTAGTTTCAACTATAGTGAGCCTCTCAGCTCGGAGAACTCTCTAATGAACTATTTTACTGATTTGCCATTTTTCAAATCTGGAACTTGTAATAAATGCAAACCCATAGAATTGTATTTCTCAGAATGGGTCCATATGGGTTAATTTCAGAATAAGACAAAATTCAAAATCAAGAAATTAATAATACTACTACAGAGACTCACAGTAGACAGACAAACATAATCGAAATAAGTAAAAAAATCTGGTGTGGCGCACTCACACAACTTTCCTTGCCGTTATGAAAATTGATCACCTGACGCTAGTGTACTCGCACATCTCAAGTCTACTATTCAAAGATATGAGACAGCTGGTGATAGGTCAATAACGCTGGAAACACACGAGGTCTGCTATCTCTCCGTAGTGAATGATTTAATAGAACCAACAGTTGCCAAAAGTTTGCACTTTGATAATCACATTTTCTCGGATTTCAAGCTTATTTTCAATTCTAGGTAGAAATGTTACGGGACATTAATTGCAGAGATTTTCATGCTCAATCTTTTCCACTTGAAATTTTTTGTTTCAATTGTATATGAAGGCTGATAATTGAGAATCTAAAATCAAACTTTGCATAGATGGGGCAAAGGTCCTGAAATTTTTACAGATGTAGGACTTGCAGTTGATAGAGCTTATCAATGACTATTCGAGGTATAAATTTGATCAAAATCGTTGGAGCCGTTTTCGAGAAAATCGCGAAAAACCCTGTTTTTGACAACATTTTCACCATTTTAGCCGCCATCTTGAATTGCATTTGATTGAAATTGTTCGTGTCGGATCCTTATAGTATAAGGACCTTACGTTCCAAATTTCAAGTCATTCCGTCAACTGGGAGATGAGATATCGTGTACACAGACGCACATACACACACACACACACACACACACACACACACACACACCACACACACACACACACAACACAAACACACACACACACACACACACACACACACACACACAACACACACACACACATACACACACACACATACATACATACAGACCAATACCCAAAAACCACTTTTTTGGACTCAGGGGACCTTGAAACGTATAGAAATTTGGGTACCTTAATTTTTTTTGGAAAGCAATACTTTCCTTACCTATGGTAATAGGCAAGGAAAGTAAAATAAAAGTGAGTTGTTGTAATACTTGTAAATATTTGTCTTGATCAGCTGAAATCAAGTGTCGGCGCACTATTATAATTTTATGGGAAAAATTTCAGTAATTGCATGCAATCAATAATCCAGATGACAATGATAAATCACTACATTTTTTTCATACTCACCTTTAATCTTATACTGTTAGTCCTTAAAAAGGATGAAGGAATGAGTCAATTTTGTTGGCCAACAACTCAATCCAAACAATGTTTCAAATAATATTTGTTGAAAATTTTAAGTTGGTTGATGAAAGCAATCGAATGTAATCGTCGAACAAACTCACAAGCGGACAAATCGAGGCTCCAGTCATCAGTAAGAACTCACTACGCTCGTTCAACTATATCTCATGATGGTTTTGTTACTTGCACTTCGATAGTAAATTATTTGAGTAGATTAGTCATTGACCTGTTAGCTTGATTTGATTAAAATTAACGGTATTTTCTTTCTTGTTGCAGGTGAGTCATGGTTTTATCAATTTCATCGCTTGAAATCCGTTCAAAGCAATCAATAATCTGGTGGAATACATTTCAAATTGTTCAAGGTAGTATCCATTCGCTTATCTGTATCTATCTACTGAATTTACAATTGCTATAATATCTATGATAATATTTAATTTTGGGATTGAGTAGATTCATCCACCATGATTAAAGAAGAACAGTTATTGTAGAAACTTGCTTGCCCAAACGTGTCGAATTAACTTGAATATTGATTATAACTAGCGTTCTTATCCTGGAAGTGTTGCAAATGAACTCCAATTTTCATTGTGATTGAATTTGAAATACACAAGATTTATGGTATCGTTATAGCAATAAAGGGCTTTTATAGGGGTCCATAAACTTTTGTTGGAACCACTTAAATTATTAATTATTATTATTTAACGAAAATCCTAAATAAATGCTGTAAAACACCCCGAAGACTTCTGCTACTGCAGACATTGACAACAGAGTTAGCAGCTAGAAGGAAATTCGATGAGAACTACTATCCAAAAATTAGTTGCCAGCCCGGGAATCGAACCCGGTACCTCCCAATTGCTAGTCAGGAATGCTTACCCTTACACCAAACTGACAATCTCTGGATAGCAGCGCTCATCTTATTTTTAAATTAAGCTTGAAGGATTTGTTGTTATTTTTATTCTATTTTCCTGTCTCTCTGAGAGTTCAATGAAATAATCATTTTAGATACTCTTCCTGAACTCTATTGTAAACTGTATTCACAAGCATTCAAAGCATTACATTGTTTTAAAATTCATTCTCTATGAATTTTCATTAAAATAAATTTTTCTCAAATACCACTCGCTCTTTTTTTGTTGGATGCTTGATGTGTGTGCGTGATGAAAATAATTGCAATTGAGAAATGCTCATATCTTTCTATTCTATTCTATTTTGAAGCTTTGCATATGTGTAATTTAATCAGAAGGATTCATTAATATTAATTTTTAATTGTTATTATTTTGTGTATTGTATTATTAAAAAAAATATTGTATCATGAATTTTTCTGATGAATAAAATCATTATTTCATTATTAGCTCTGGTTACATAATGAACCATCCATCATGAGTAAATCACACATCAAATTTCACATCTCTGTCTCATCATAGAGAAAATCTTATTCGTCTATGATTTCACCAATTTAGTCCACTTCATCAGTTGCTAGTTTGGCAGCCCTGCTAGCACGTTAATTGGGTGTCATCTGTGCATTGCTTGGTCCAGTTGTGCTGATATCCAGGTCCACCAACTTTCCACTAAATCTTAATTATTATTTGTCCGGAAACTGAGAGTGATCACAGGCTACCATTTCTTCCACACGTGTTGGTCACACATTGATAACCGGTGCAGGCTTTCATCAACACCGTCGTCATCATCATCATCATCATCAACATCATCATCATCAACATAATCTTCTGTTCAGTAGTGGTTTTCCAGCATGATCATGATCATCATCAACATCATCATCAACAACATAATCATTTTCTGTTCGGTAGATGCTTTCCAGCATGATCATGATCATCATAATCATCATCTCCATCGTCATCAGCATCTTCATCTCTCTAGATGTTTTCCGTCATCATCATCGTCATCATCTTGTGTCCTGTAGATGTTGTTTCGATAGGTAGTCTCCAATTAAGAGCTTAATTGCCAGAGCCCCTGCGTTCCGGAACAACACATACGTCGCCGACAGAGACAGGGTGCTCTCTCTCTCTCCTCCCTTCTCACTCATTCTCTCTCGGCTCCTGGTCGGGAGATGTCCTGTCAGCTGCTGGTCTCCTCTTGCACGTGGCGCGACACGTGTGTAAGTATGTACGCCCACACCAGACACAACACAATCGGGGTAGCAGGACAACAGAATCCTCTCTCTCACTCTCTCTCTTTCCCTCTCCCGTTATGTCTCACTATCTCTCGCTCTCGCCCAATCAGCGCCACTGTCCAGCCAGGACCAACTTTGTAAATCTCAACGCAACTAATTGATTTCATGTCTCGGGGAAACTCAAAATTTTGAACTAGTAGTATTGTATAGAGATTGACCTTAGACTGATTGTATTGATTGCATGGGAAGCATTTTATTCAACAGATAAAGTAAAAGAGAATACAATACACAATAATGTAGACCAAATCAAAAGAAAACAATGTACAATGATGTTAGATATTGATTTTAGGCTATTCATAAATAATTGCTGACTCTTAAGTCTAGTAAAAGTGTAGGGTAAAGTATTGAATGAAATAATTAAAGTGGTCGAATCTCATCCACTTAATTTACTGAAAGTTAGAGAGAAGCTAGTCTTAGTTATTACTTGTCCAGTCACTATATACATTGGTGCTTGCAATTTATATTGTAGCTCTGATTTTTTAATAGACTATATTATTTGGATACATGAGAGAAGATCAGAACCAATTTCTTCATGCGAAATTTCCTTGTGCTAGATACAGAGTGACCCAAAAACCTCATATTTTCGGCTCATTTATGCCAAATCCAGTGATCGGACTGAAAATTTGCTTTTGCCTTTTTTACTTTTCTTGCCCTATTACCATAGGTAAGGAAAGTATTGCTTTCTGAAAAAATTAAGGTACCCCAATTTCTAAATTTCTATTCGTTTCAAGGTCCCCTGAGTCCAAAAAAGTGGGTTTTGGGTATTGGTCTGTATGTGTGTGTGTGTGTGTGTGTGTGTGTATGTGCGTCTGTGATACGCGATATCACGATATCTCATCTCCCAGTTAACGGAATGACTTGAAATTAGCAACGTAAGTTCCTTACACTATAAGGATCCGACACGAACAATTTCGATCAAATGCAATTCCAGATGGCGGCTAAATTAAGAAAATGTTGCCAAAAACAGGGTTTTTCGCGATTTTCTCGAAAATGGCTCTAACGATTTTGATCAAATTTATACCTTAAATAGTCATTCATGAGCTATATCAACTGTCACAAGTCCCATATCTGTAAACATTTCAGGAGCTTTGTCCCATCTATGCAAAGTTTGATTTTAGTTTCTCAATTATCAGCCTTCATATACAATTTAAACAAAAAAATTCAAGTGGAAAAGATTGAGCATGAAAATCTCTGCAATTAATGTTCAGTAACATTCCCACCTAGAATTATTGAAAATAAGCTTGAAATCCGCGAAAATGTGATTATTAATCTGCAAACTGTTGGCAGCAGCTGTTGGTTCTATTAAATCATTCACTACGAAGAGATAGCAGATATAGTGTGTTTCCAGCGTTATTGACCTATCACCAGCTGTCTCATATCTTTGAATAGTAGACTTGAGATGCGCGAGTACACTATCGTCAGGTGATCAATTTTCTTAACTGCAAGGAAAGTTGTGTGAGTGTGCCACACCAGATTTTCAAGATTATAAAATTGTGAATGAAATGAGATCATTCGGAACTCTCTATCTACAATGAGTACTGAGCTATGATTTTTCAAAAATGAGTAAAAGAAAAAATCAATTTTGATGATATTTAGTATTTGATCAACAATATCCCGATTGTTACAATCTAGATGTAAAATTCAAAATCCCTCTGGGCGTAATTTTGTGCTCTACAATCTGAGTTTAGGTAGAGCGCTCTATCCCATATAGATTTTCAGGTACACCTGACAATAATGCTCCTTGTATTGTGAAAAACACCTAATTTTTAGCTTCAACAATCATCACCAACTACATTGCCCTCACATTGATAAAAAGTTCATCAGATTATTTTATATGAGAATCACCCTTTAGATGCACCTCATTTCAGTATTTCCCAGTGGAGAGGCGCGCGCATAAGGACACCTCAAGGATCAACATTTCAAACACTCATAACTTTTGATACAATGCTCAGATTTCATCGTACTACACTTTATTCTTCTCGGCTCGTCAAGGCGGTTCAAAATCATGCATCATAAGTCAAATTCGGTCGAAAAATGAAAAATTTATTGCTGAGTGTAAATAGAGTTAATACTGAATAAACCTATGTGTTTAAAAATCATTCCAGTCTTTTTGGAATTCCTGCCATAAATTGAGAATTGAGGTGATGAAATATATAAACACACTCCCGCTTTCACTTCTACTATAGGGATGATAGCTGCCACAAGTATAGAAGTATAGTATAGAAGTAAAGGTATAGTAAGTAAAGGTATATTATTGACTCCACTTGCAGTAGTAATCACATCACAGAATTCTTGGCAGTTCAATATCTATCCCTCTATTCACCATATCCACTCTTCATGTTTATTCATATCATATTTATATCTTCACCTCAATTTGTAAATACGATCAACCACCCTGTTATCCAACGCAAATAATATCCATTCACTTCGAGTCGATTACCCGAAGAAAATCATGAAAGAGATGTTTGTTATGTTAGGTGCGGTGGTAGAGGGTAGGTAGGGATGGGAGTTGGGACTAGACACGTCTGGCAGGGAAAGCGTGTGTTTTGGTGAGTGGTTGGTTGCTGGGGGGGGCATGTGTAGAGTCATCCCCCGTACAGACGGCACAGCTGGGTCATGACCCCCGGCCAGGTTGATGTGTTCTTTGTCGTACTAGAAGAAGATCAAGAAGCAGGAGGAGAAGAAGAAGAAGAAGAAGAAGAAGAAGAAGAAGAAGAGAAGAAGAAGAAGAAGAAGAAGAAGAAGAAGAAGAAAAAGAGGAATAGGAAGCAAAAGAAGAGACTGGTTGACGTTGGCTCACACGTGTGTGGTTGAGATCTCCGGAATCGCCGACTGCTGGAAGCTAGGTAGGGGAGACGTGTGTGTTTATTTTCTTAGCAAGGGGTGACTTCTTGCTCTGCTCTTGGCTCGTGACTCCGGAAATCAAGTTAACGCTCATTACCACACTACTCGTCATTCGGTTTGTGCATTGATTTTTCCCCGTGTAATGTACTACAGTCTCTCATTTCAACGGTGGAGGCAGTTTAAAATTAAATGAATTCCGCAGCTGTTGGCAAACATGTTTTAATATTACATGTTATTTTTCTAATAATTTGCATGTTATACTTACTAGTAGCTCTGTGAACAGTAGACCTCGCGCTCAGTAAGTTACATTGACCTGTTGTTATGTTTTCTCAAAAATTAATAAATAATTTATCAATTAAAAATGTCTAGAAAAAATCATAAATAAACATTTGTTGTCCCAAAATATTTGTTGGCTGGTATTTTGAATAGAATAAAATATTTTAAAATTTGTATAAATTTTTATCGTCTACTAATATTAAGAATATAATAACTATCATACAAACATATATTTCATGAGTTAATCAAATTTTTGGTTGTGGTATTGAATTCAGTTGACTCAATGACAGACACCTCTATTATGCTTTCTCATCTGAGCTTAGACCTTCTAACCTATTACAATGTAAGTTTCAAAATAGAGATGCTCCCCATGTTATTTAAATGGAGTCACTTTTACTCCCTAGGAGTTTTTCTGTTTTTTACTACCGAGAGCGAAAAAGTGACACTTTAGTATTAGGTTTCAGGGAGTAAAGTAAGTACTTTAGACAGTAGGTGGAGGAAAAAATATTTCTCTATGTTTCAATTTAAAATTTTCAAAATTAAGAGTAAATATTAATATTTTGTTAATTATAATTCTACATTGTTGAAAGAAAAACTGGCAACGTTGCGGAACTAGAAAAAGTGCAATCTGCTTTGTTGAATGATAGACAAGGATCGTAACTCAAGTGTTAATCAATCACTGCCATTACATTATTACTAGTAGTTCTGTGAACAGTAGACCTGGCGCTCAGTAAGTTACATTGACCTGTTGTTATGTTTCCTCAATAATTAATAAATATTTAATTTTAAATCAATTTAAAATATCTAGAAAAATCCTAAATAATAAACATAGAGCTTTCTGTCCTATCATACCGTGACGTGTCGTCCCGGAATGTGAGTGTGAGCGCTGTTATCAGGTCTGGCTGCAACTGTCTACAACGTTGATGGAAAGATACAATTTTCGATGTTCGATGTTTTTGAACGGGTAGTATTATAGTCAACTGTCTACTAACGTTAATGGAAAGATACAATTTCAAGATGTTCGATGTTTTTGAACGGGTAGTATTATAGTCCACTAGACAGCTGATTTAAGATGTCTAGTAATTCTATAGTCTGTTTTTTACAATAATATTGGCGTAAGAAGGAGGCTCCTTTGTCCTTTTATATTATCCTTGAAATGCAAAATTTCCAAAAACCTTGTATATACGTCGACGCGCAATTTAAAAAGGAAAATACCTGTCAAATTTCATGAAAATCTATTACCGCGTTTCGCCGTAAATGCGCAACATATAAATATATAAAGAGAAATGCCAAACCGTCGACTTGAATCTTAGACCTCACTTCGTTCGGTCAATTAATATTTTTAATAATTTGCATGTTATACCATAGAGAAACAATAGCATAAGTAGATATCCCATGGTATAGGGCGTTTATGTCGCAACTTTTACTGTTATCTTTAGCCGATAGTTCATGTAATTCTTTCCCGTGGAGCTGTGTGACACTGGTAGTCTCTCATACTATACCGTTCATACACTCTCACCCCAACAAAACAATTAAAATCGACAATAATCAACAGTAATCGGCTTGAGATAGGTCTAACAGTAAAATTTGCGACTTAAAAGCCCTATACCATGGGATATCTACTTACGCTATTTTCTCTATGGTTATACTTAAAAAGGCATACGCTGAATTTGGAGTAAGAGTTGAAAAATAGAAAGTATACTGCTAAATTACTAATTAATGTTTATTACTCAATGTCAGACATTTGGTTACAGCCTGAAACTGATGAGCTATTACTGCTATAATCATGGTTTCCATTCACACTCCACCTTACATTTTTTATCAATTCTCAACTTCTTATGATTCTATCTCGGACTATTTTATTCAAATTTCTGAAGCTATTGAGTCGATTGAATAAAAACTAGAGTCTAGTGATTAATTATCTCTGGTACAATACAGATAAGCACAATACAGAAATGCTAGGATCGACGAAAATATGATTATGACATAATGTGTTTGCCAATAATATCCATTCAATCTGGTATAATTTATAAGTCCAATGATCGATGTGTCTATTCGTCTATACTCTCTACTACTTGTCTATCCAAATCATAGTTCCACATGAATTCGAATTCTGTACGTTACCACTAGACTAGACACATATTTATCCTATATTATTAAATGTATGTGTGTGTACTTGTTAATGTATGCTTTATGTGTGTGTAACTTGTCTATTCGTCTATACTCTCTACTACTTGTCTATCCAGATCATAGTTCCATATGAATTCGAATTCTGCATGTTACCACTAGACTAGACACATATTTATCCTATATTATTAAACGAGCAATTTCATTATATGTTTAGATGTTTATATGTTTGTATTTCACCGGATCTTGAAAACGGCTCTAACGATTCTCACGAAATTCAGAACATATTATGTTTATAATATAAAAATTCGATTGCATTAGGTTTCCCTGGGAAAACTCGCTGAAGGACATTAAAAGAATTTATTCACTTCGAAAAAAGCTGATAATTTCGTCGTCTGTTGATGATTGAAGTGAGTAAGCGAGTGCATGTGTGTGGGACTGAAACGAAATTATGACTCAGCTGTTGAACTTTAGTAATCATTCAATCAGGTACTTGGTGCCGGTTGTACAAAAGCCGGTTAAACTTTAATCCTGTTTAATTTCAGTAGAACCAATCAGATAAGCTATCTTTTTGAAATGGTCTTCTCTGATTTGGTTCACGTGAAATTAATCAGGATTAAAATTTAACATGCTTTTGTGAGAGAAATTTTTACATTCCTCTGGGAATTAATCTCAATCCACTGTGATTAGATAGAACTTTTCTGTTTGAACTATAAACATATTATAATTTCTTCTTTCGTAATAAATTTTATATGCTTTTGTACTCCAGGGCGGAGCTCGGTGCCCCGATATTAAATGTGATAAAATGCAAAATGATGTTATATCTTTGATGAACCTACCTAGACACACGTATGATAGACACTCCATCTCTCAATGTATTTTGACATGATTTAATTACTCAAGTCTGATTCAGTTCCAGGCCCTTCTGACTGTCATCATTGAAATACGATGGACCGAAAATACTTTGATTTGGTGTACATAATTGAGTTTGTCGAATTCCATTAGCAACTCTTCAAGGCTACTACTTCTAAAATACATATTCAGTGAGAATCTAAATATCACAATATTTGGTTCGATCGAGACCATACAATCTAATACTATATTATTATTAAATCACGTGTGAAATATTGAATTGGGTTGATTGACATAATAAAGTACATTAATAGTGGATTTGAACGTGTCGTCTGGGTATCAAGGTATACACACAATATATATTGGCTAGATAAGTTTGATAGGTAAAATAGTGAGTGATCTTTTAGTTTGGAGGGGAGGGTCTGTGGTCAAGGGATGTATGTCGACTGGATATAAAGATATACACACATTATGTATTGCTAGATTAGTTTGATAGGTAAAATAGTGAGTGATCTTTTAGTTGCGGGGTGTGAGGTCAAGGGTGAAGGTTGACCTCTAGGGTTGTCGACAATGTGTGACAGGATAAGTGGTGAGAGAGGTTGTGAGGGGGTGGGGGTATGCAATGCTCACCGGGACATTTGAAATTGACTGCGTGAGTGACTGCTACGGCCGTATATGCTCTGCTGTCCGTATATGAATAAGTGATAATGGAGTAGACCCGAGCCAACGGTCAAGTGTTGTTGCAATGTGCCAGGTGTTTGCATGCATCCATTTCGTTGTTTCGCGTTTCTGCCTCGACAATTTACACACGTTGCTCTCTTGCATGCATCCATTTCGTTGTTTCGCGTTTCTGCCTCGACAATTTACACATTCTCTGCCTGTCCGTCTCTTTTGCTGCCGACATTTCCACAGGTTCCCAGTACTTGTTCCAAATCGCCTCATCTTGGGAGTTGACATGTCAACATCTCGCTCACTGAAAGCTAGCTATGCTGCATGCAACATCTATGATTCCATCAGACTCTGTTATGAACAACTTATGCTGTTTCAAACATAAATTCAACACTGGATTCCAATCGAATTGTTCTCCAATAACTATGCTAGTGGTATCATCTCTGATTCCAACAGACTCCGTTATGATGAACAACTTATGCTGTTTCAAACATAAATTCAACATTTATATGAGTGAATTTCAATAGAATTGTTCTTCAATAATCAATGTATGTTCCATGTATTATTCAATGAACAATGTTCTACAATAACTATGCTATAGTGAGGTCCACGATATAATGGAGCGCTATCTCTTTCTCGCTCTGCTCTGTTGCCGGAACGTCTTTTAACAATGTAGAATGAATTTATCAACAAAATATTTCATCTTAATTATGAAAACTCATAATGAAATTATTGAAAAACTGCTTAATAAAATATCATTTAAAGTATAATTTTAAACGAGAATGAACAGTTAATATTACATCATTAATAAACCTGTATATGCTACCGTACATAGAAGGCATTGACAAGACAGAGGATCGGCAACGTTGTTCTCCTATCTTTCTCCACTGCCATTATAACGTGGACCTCACTATAGTGGCATCATCTCTGATGATGTTCAAGAATGTATGAACAATAAACAATGTTCTCCAATAACACACTTTTTGAGCCGGTTGCATAACAGCCGGTTAAATTTTAACCGTGATTAATTCCACAAGAACCAATAAGAGAAGTCGTCTTTTCAAAAACGCCTTCTCTGATTGATACTCGTGAAATAAATTAATCTCGGTTTAAATTTAACCGGCTGTTGTGCACCCGGGCCTCTGTGTTGTTGTGAAGGTGATAGGGATTGTGGTAAATATCCATATTAAATCCAAGTCGTTTTCATTGAGAACAATGTGTAGCATGTCAATAAATTATCGGATACGTAATGAAGATTTAATGATCGATCAGATAGTGTAAAATCAAGTGGTGATTGATTGGCTCTGAGGTGAGCGATGCCGTTTGATTTCTGAGATTAGATTAGGAGCAACTGGGGGTGACTGCATTAGGGTGTCTGCGTGGGTCTACCTACCATCAGTAATTTGCTTCGGAATAACATTCCGGTGATTCGGAATACACCAAGAACAATAGGACAATATTCATCCTTCCGTTGACATTCCAGAAAATAAATATCACTGAGGTTCGTCTGACAGTATTCATTAGGAATAATTGTTTTTACAATAAATACTGAGATAATAGTTTAAAAGGCTTTTTATAGGATTCTGATTCGGAGCTTGGCATTTTATTGATTCAATGTTGGTCTGTAATTATTTGTTTAAAGCAGAAAAGTATGTGATTATAATGAGAATTTTGGAATAAATCTTGGATAATTTGCTTGTATGGTAACAGATGTTGTTGTATTTCTCCAGAATTGAAGGATTAATACGGTTGATGTTGTCAATCCAAATAATATTGACAACATTAACGTCTTGGATAATTGAAGTACTTTATGAGCTAAATGATCCAATTAATGGAATCTATACACAACGAAACGTAATTTGTGAATATCAGGTCAATGACTCTAAACAATCTACAAATAACCCATTTGATTCGATATATCACTTGACTGGAATATTGATTTGATTTCCAATTTCAATTCTCAAATCTAATATTTATAGTTGCCAGTAAGCAATTGGATGCCTATTATTGGCAAGTCGGGTATAGTTTTTGTGCATGCATTATCATAACCAGCTGACCAAAGTAGCCTGGCAGGCAACGGAACGTTTTTAAAATAGTGATATTTCGGTGGCACGGTTCAAAAATAGGGTTTCTATAGTTGAACTTCGCGCCATTGCTTTTGCCTCGCATTCAAGCCGGCAGTCCGCGAAGTACGAAGTCCGCCTTCGCGGTAAGCACCAAGCACGCCTCGTCTCAAGTGATGAACTTCGCGACAAGTCAGTTGTCGGAATTGGTGATGACATTTCAATCAGTGGTGGAGGGGGCAACTCATTACTCGACTATTTGTAGCAGGTTAGTGATGAAATTTGTTTAAATTTCGGATCTTGGCTTTGCAGTCTATTGTGAAATGATATTTTTCTTGCATTTATTTTGTAAAAAACATCGTGAAAAATGTTTTTTTTGTGTATTCCAGTTTACTATATATTCTAAATTGACAAGTCAATTTCGACGATTTTTCTTGACAGTACTGTGTCAATCTAACCTGCTATTGTAGTTTATAGTAGCTGCAATAGTTGATACTGTACGATCAATATTACTCTGAACCTTTCATAACATAAATATCGATATATCTAAATTATTCTCTCTCCTTGGGCTAACCCAAATGTTTTTTATAAGATCTAAAATCTAGATTTTACTTGAAGAAAGCTTGTTCCTATGACAGTATTCAGTCTGCTTATATATTTTGATCTATTTATAGATGCTATTTTTGAACTGCGGATTAGAGTAGGCTTACTGCCGTAATTAGCGCAAAAGCATGCATTCATTGGTTCGATATCCTAGCCATTTTATCTATTAATCTGATTGGATTAACGGATTATCTCGACGTTTAATTGTCATTGTAATTTACTAGTTTCAAATGCTTGTAAAATATTTATATCCTTATTTTTTACATTTATTCTCTTGAAGTCTTCGAATATCAGTAGTATTCCAGTAATGTGATAGAGATCGGAAGCTTATTTTATTTTTCAAAATTTCTATTCAATCTCTACCACATTCAAGTTTTCATGATCTTCTCTATGTGGTAGCAAAGCCATCACCTTCGCCTAAAATCCACTTGTTATCAGTTACCTTTGTCTTGATATTTTATTATTATTAACTCTCATTATTACCTTTGTCTAGGTACTATTATTATTAGTATTATTATTATTAGTAGTACCTATTATCAATGAAAGAAATCAACTTCACCTCTCTTTGTTGATAGAGAATTAATTGTCTGCAAAATAACTCCTAGGAGGCCTGTGTAAGAATCAGTTCATGATAAGTCAAATTCAAGTGAGTGTTTCAAATTTTGGACAATTCTTGTTTGATGAGCTATCAACTTTGAATATCATGGGTCATATCCACTCTGAAGGGAGTTATTTTTTCCTAAGTGTGGGAGATAGGATTAAATATTATTGAAAATGTTTCTTCCGTGGAGGAAGGATTGATTCATACTAAATCAATCATTTGTCAAAGTATCTGATGGTCAAACACTTTTCAGTTTTTATCATGAAAGATCGCGCTTCATTCATGGAAGAGAGTTCCACAATTTTTCTCTTTCTCTCACTCTCTCTCTCAGTCGCTCCTTACGTCAGATAGTCTCCCATAAATGCGTGTAAATTGTATGAAATAACAACGTCAGAACAAATCTCGAGTCCCATTCAAATGTCAAAGCATCCAGCGTGGAATAACATATTATTTTCTTTATGTGTTGGCAAGAGGCGGAAGGTATAGCTGATTGTTTGTTACGTTTTACATATGTTATAGAATCAGAGATCGTTAACTTTGACTTCTGACCTGCAACTCTTTACAAAAGACTTCCTGCCGTTATCAGCCATCTTTTCTCTGTCCTGATGTGCTCTCAGCTTCTATCCCTTGTCCCTCATCTGGAGTTTGTTTTTCAATAAATGTCAGGAACTCTATTCCCTCAAATATCGACTAAATAAATCATCAAAATCCATAGTTCTCCTGGAGCCTGCTGGGACTCCTAGAGACTTTCCTGTGATGGGTAGGATAGTAGTTTAGTAGTTCGATTTTAGTAATAATTGCAGTATTGAATGGTGAACTTAAAAACTGCCTTTGCATCTCTCATATGTCTTCCCATACAGTTTTTATATAATAAATAGCCACATTTCAATGTGCTCAACATGGCAATCACAATCACAATCGTATTAGAGTTGTTTCCATTAATTTTCGCTAGTTACCGTTATCTGTTAATTCAAACCTATGAACTCGTATTGAATTCATTCATATTAGGATGTTTCATTTTGTTTGTTCTTATTTTAAGATTAAGCCTTCACGCCTAATAGTAAATTTTGGAAATATTTTTGTGAAGAATTGTTGTATCAGGAAAATCAGAAAAACTGTACAAAACAAGTTTCTTGAAATCAATAAGCCAACTTATTCAACAATGATACAATTTTCAAATTTTATTCAGTCTAAACTAGTTTGAGGATTAAAGTCGAATGTATGTGTGCAACCTGTGCGTACTATCAAGACTCAGTACTTAGGATTTATAAACTCGTTATTTCTCTTTGCAATTCCAATTTCTTAATCAGTATGAGAACAGAGATAGTGTTGGCACTAAACTATCTAGACCATGTTTGTATATTTTTAAAATAATGAAAATTCCTCCAATATAGATTATGATGACATGAGTAAAAAGATATTCAATCCTTTCTGATACAATTTTTCAGCTTTTTTTATTTTTTTTCGAAGTTTGTACATGTTGAATCATAGTTTTTTAAGCATCTTGAAACCTCTCTCGCCGAAACTTAGACCTATCATAAGCCTTATGATGAAGCATGCAGAAACCTGTTGATTCCAGTAGTTTCCATCCACCGTGGAGACCGTGAAGTGATAGAAAGCACGGTAATTAGAAGAAGATACCTTCTTAAAAGAAGATACCTTGAAGATATCTTCTTCAATATACCGTGAAAGAATGGAAGACATAGAACTTTACATCAATTCAATTGTTGGAGTTTACAGTGTAGTTTCTAATTTTCATAATAATTATTCATATATCATTGGTAAATGAGAATCAATCAATGAATGAGATATCATTGGGTGAGGATTACTCAGTACTAAATAAAACGACTTCTCCACCATTCATCTAGTGTACTGAACTTGATTACATTGAAGGTCAGTAGCTTAGTGTAGAGAGTTGATGATTTCATCCAATGCTGTTTGGAATTTTGAATTTGCAATAGCAGAGTTGTTTGGCGGTGGTCTAATTTTATCGAGAATAATGAGCAGCGTCCACCACTTGGAGCGCTAGTCTCGTCAGACTTCCAAACTCTTCTTTCTCATATTTTCAATGCAAGCATACTCCTTTTTCTTTCTTGTAACGTCATAGATCCCAATGTTGAAAAACCTAACCTCTACGTCTAGTATCTAGTATATTTAGGCCCGGCTGCACTACAGCCGGATAAATTTTAACCTTGATTAATTTCACGAGAACCAATCAGAGAAGGCGTTTTTGAAAAGACGGCTTAAAATTCACGGTTAAAATTCAACCGGCTGTTGTGCAACCAGCACTTAGTATTTCATCATTCTTCCCAATGCTTCATAGCAGTTCAAAATTCTTGTCTGTATCAGAATGAAAATATTTGTATTTGTCAGACTGCAATATTTATTAATTCCCACATTATTGAAATGTCTGCTGAAAAAGAGGTGTGGAAAAACTGAAAAATACTATTGTTACAGACAATTTTAGGAACATGTTCTTGATTCATTGAAAAACTTCAATTCATGAAATACCAGAAAAATTCCACTCTCATAGAACCATTATACCTAAAAACTTCCTGCTTTTCAAAGCATATTGAGAAGTCTACCGGAGTTTGGAAAGCATTGAAAATACATTGAAAGCCACTGATAAATGGTGATTCCAGGAAGGTGAAGCATTATGACAGATGCCTCTTATTGTAAAGTTACAGTTATTTGTTATTGAAAGTACTAAAGAAAGGCATTGATTGCAGTAAAGTAATAAATTTATAATAGGTCTGGTTTACTTTCAAAAATTGTTCTTGAATCATTGTAAATTGTAGTTCATTTCAACCTCCAATAGATCAAATGAGACCCCCTCCCCGCGTAGTCATAGGAAAAATTCATTTTTAAATCTGCAGTCTTCGTGCATGAAAATATCACGATATGATAAAAGTGGATAATGTTGTATCACTGACGATTTATTCATTGAAAATAATCATTGCAGTTGTTGCAACATCTTTCCTATCAAATGACCTAGTTTATCACTAGTAGTTCTGTGAACAGTAGACCTCACACAGTATTCTCATCCACAAGTACCTGATTGAAACTATAGACCTTATGGAAATACAGCAATGGACTGGCTTCTCCACACATCTGTGTAATCACTTGTCAGCTGATTTATGATGAATAATTCTATAGTCTGATTTTTACTCTATTTAATATGAAGCAGGCTCTTTTTTCCTTTTATATTATCTTCTTTGAAATGCAAAATTTCCAAAAACCTTGTATATACGTCGACGCGCAATTAAAAAAGGAACATACCTGTCAAATTTCATGAAAATCTATTACCGCGTTTCGCCGTAAATGCGCAACATAAAAACATTTAAACATTCAAACATTTAAACATTAAGAGAAATGCCAAATCGTCGACTTGAATCTTAGACCTCACTTCGCTCGGTCAATTAATGGGTGGCTCGTTGGAGTAAGTGATAACGCGCTGGTCTAATAATCAAGAGAAACCGAGTTCGAATCTCGACCGGGGCAAATAGTTTTTGACCACAGAACCATCACCCCGTCTTTCGGAGGAGACGATAAGCCGTCGGTCCCGATTATCTAAAAATTAGTCGTCATCTCTCATCATAATCCCTATCACTCATTACCCACGCACAAGTCTAAGAGATTATGTGGACATCACCCTCAGTATTATTATTATTAATCATTTCATAAGTGTGGTGTTTATTGTTAATAAAAAGCTATCACAATTTCAAGTATTCAAATGTGAATTTAATTATGAAATAGTTGTTTTTCCAATTTGTTAACGAATTCAATCGAACTTGAACTACACATTTTCTTCATGTTACAAATATCGGATCACAGCTAATTCAGGATTTTCCGCGACTGTTAGATCTGTAGTAATGGCAGCCAGAAGGTTATACAGTTAAATTTAGTAAGCTAAGTAAACACATGGTTAGATCTTTGGTTATAGTGACAATATTCTGTTGAGTTGAAGCTGGGAATAGATGCAAATAAAAGAGGAGAACCGAGTTATCATAGATGTCTGTCTGCGACTTGCAACATGAGCATGCTGCATTAGGAGATGTGTCGCCGTGCCCAGGTGTGTCTGATGCGACAGTCCGGCTCGGCCAGTCGTCAGACAGTCGTCCGACAGACACGGCAGTGTGTTGCCAAACGCGCTAATTGAATTAGGCTGACAGTTCGACGTACTTTCGCTGTTAAGCCGCGTTATTTAATTAATTAATCGGTTTTCGTAGTTCACTCTTCTAGCAGCCGACTGGGATACAAATGCACTATAGTGGCGACACAAAACTATCCACACTATTCTGCACTATTTTCGCTCTGGCGGTAATTAGTGGCAACTACTAACCCCTCATAGTTTATTTTTCCTCCAGAGCTTTATTTCACCCGTTATCATACGAGGCTAATCGAATTAGTTGGACGTTTATTGTGCGACCTCTTGAGAATCATATGTTGTAACGTAATTTGTCAACTTTTATTATTCAAATTGAGTGATCAGTGTCAGTTAATCGTTGATTAATTCAGTGCCACTCGTATATCGTTGTCTCTTTTCCAAGGAGGATAATTCACAACGACTGCTGATTAAGTGATGGTTAGTTTTGATTTAATTATTTCTATTAATCGTCTAAATCTAGTTATTAGAGTCCGGGCTGACCGCTAACTCGCATTTTAGCCAAAATGAGATTTTGCTATCATTTAAAACTCTTAAAACTGGAATGTAACAAATCCTATACTATTAAACGAGCAACTTCTGTTTATATGTTTAGATATTTGGATGTTTATATGTTTGTATTCCACCGGATCTCGAAAACGGCTCTAACGATTCTCACGAAATTCAGAACATAGTAGGTTTATAATATAAAGATTCGATTGCACTAGGTCTCATCCCTGGTAAAACTCGCTGAAGGATGATTATTATTCATCCTTGGAAAACCAGCCGATAATAATTATTATTTCGTCGTCTGTTGGTGATGGAAGTGAGAATGTGTGTGGAACTGTGTCAAAATTATGACTCAGCTGTTGAACCTTTGTAATCATTTAATCAGGTAACTTAGTGCCGGTTGCAAAAAAGCCGGATTGTTTTCAATCCTGATTAATTCCAGTAGATCCATCTTTTTGAAATGGTCTTCTCTGATTTGGTTCACGTGAAGTTAATCAGGATTAAAATTTAACCGGTCTTTGTGCAACTGGGCCTTGGTGAGGGAAATTTTTGTGTTCCTCTGGGAATTAATTTCAATTTACTATGATTAGATAGAACATTTCAGTATGAATGTTATTATAATTTCTTCTTTCGTAATAAATTTGTTATGCTTTTGAACTCGGTCCCCGATATTATTTTTGAAAAGTTCGAGGTTACAGTTTTTGTAGACAATATTTCTTCCTCTGAGAATAACTACAAGAGTTGTTAGCTCTTCTCTGGAATCTACAGATTGCGTGAAATTAAGTTATGGGGTTTGGCCTTTTCAACCACCAATGCTGTATTATCTCAGTTATCATTATTACTCTCATAGAACAGGTCATACTATAAGAGTTGGGCTTCTACTGCTTCAGAAGAATAAATGACAATCTTTACAAATTAGTATTTTTGAAACTCAATAAAACTGAGATGAGCAACTGGAAAAAGAATTCTCGATACGCGTCTTCATTTTTTTCCTTGGAAGAAATTTCTCAGTTCGGAAGACAATGAATCATTAATAATAAATAATTGACCGAGCGAAGTGAGGTCCAAGATTCAAGTCGACGGTTTGACATTTCTCTTAATGTTTAAATGTTTATATGTTGCGCATTTACGGCGAAATGCGGTAATAGATTTTCATGAAATTTGACAGGTATGTTCCTTTTTTAATTGCGCGTCGACGTTAATACAAGGTTTTTGGAAATTTTGCATTTCAAGGATAATATAAAAGGAAAAATCGGCCTCCTTCATACCCCAATATTGAAGTAAAAATAAGACTATAGAATTATTCATCATAAATCAGCTGACAAGTGATTACACAAATGTGTGGAGAAGCCAGTCACTATTGCTGTATTTCCATAAGGTGTCTATAGTTTCAATCAGGTACTTGTGGATGAAAATACTGCGTGAGATCTACTGTTCACAGAACTACTAGCACAGTAATGCAACTTTATCGTGTTGTCTTCGAAGCAAACGCACACAACAGACAGACGTGCGTCTGTGAGCATTGCAATATTCAAACACCTGGGGTTGGATCTGATTGAAGCTATTAGAAGCTTAGCTTCAAGTTATTGATAAGCACACTCAGTTAAAATAATAATTAGTGTTGAATAGTTGATTGAACCAGAGATGAAATACTATCTCTCTCTTGGGTTAACAGCCGTAGGGCTGGTTGGCAGCAGCTCTCCATGCTTTTCTGTCGTCCGCTTTCCGCTTCAGCTCGTAGTATGATCCACATCTCATATCCCGTAGCAATTGTTTCGTATACTCCAGCCTAGGTCTTCCTCTCATATTCCTTCCCTCAACCATTCCCTCCATTATCCTTGTCAGTAGAGTGTCACGTCTGATGATGTGGCCAATCAGCTGTGCTCTTCTTTGCTTGATCCACTTCAAGAAGTTCCGGTTCTCTCCCACTCTTTTGCATGTAGCTGCGATATACGCTTGTTAATACTTGTTGACTTGGACAATTCAATTAAAAATATGTGCTTTAAGATCAGCTTGATAAATTAGCCACTAATAATCCAAATATATATATATATTAAAATCTCTAGTACTTAGTAGATTTCTTTGTATCGAATATATATTTTATCTCAGGTGCAAGATTCGGCACCTGACGGAATAGGTAGAGCCATTCATCTAGTGAATTAGAGCTATAACAAACTATCGCAAATTATATTGCAAAAATTAAATATCATATGCATATGTTTTAATAGCCTAGATTTTGTACTTCTTTGATTCAATAGAATTTTCTGAAATGTATTGATCTATCTTTTTCTTCAATAAAATACCTTTAATACTAATTTTACTTGCGCAAGTATTACTCTTATTAATTTCTTAATTTATAGTAAAAACCCTTTCGACGAGCTAGCTTTGATTATTAGATTAATTCGAAGCACTAGGGCGCCCATCACTAATTCAATATTTATCACTCACGTGTCGAAAATCTTCTTGTAAGCCGCCGATGTCGATCCAACTCCATGTGGTCCGGGAATATGGTAGCCGGAATCGTCTCTTCCAAGGGGTTATAAATTTATTTGAAAATGAAAATGACTTCTGCTTTACAATAGCATCACGAAGTCTTTTAAGAAATTCAATAATGTGATTTTACTTTAACTTTTACAAATTTATTAGCAAGGTACTACGCTCTAAAATATTTGGGGTCCTCTTATGGTGGCATTTGGCTGGCGAGTGCTGGGTTCTGCTTTCTCAATTTTACAAATCTTATTTCCGACTTTCAAATTAACATAAAATTTGAATATCTTAGTCCTCCGCCATTTAGGTTCAAATAGATCGTACAAAAAATATCAAATTATTACTTAGGTTGTGCGATTAATAATTTCTTTGCCTTCGAGCCATATAAATAACATAGACTATACAATGTGTTAACACAAATCTAGTACATTTATATAAATATATAGAAATATTTTGAATGGCCTACAGTTGCCGCCTATTAACTGCCGGTTTGCTATTGGTGCATGCAAATTTTATTCGGTATTCATGCGCCTGGTACCTCCTATTTCCTGAATACACTATTATTTTTATTTGGTTTTTTGGTTATGCTCTTTACATGCTAGCTATATTCTATACACTATATTTATTTCATGCTACCTAATAATTAGCCACGTGATCATGTGTTTTTTCACATTGCATACTGTTTGATTGCAATAGAGCTCTGCCAAGGGGTTTTGGTCAGATTCTACGTTGCTCGATTTGATCGATCTCTAGGTCACCGATCCGTGAATACATATACCTAACCTCAATCTTCAAAATATTTTATATAATAATCTATTTATTAGCAACAAATTCCTTCAAATCCTTTTTAGGTTTTTGTACCATTTAGCCAGAACAAGCTGATGCTATCTAATCTTAGTTATTATCTATTTGGCGATATTAGCCAGTTACTTTATTTTCAGACCTATTACTATTTCGGTTAGGGATTTTTATCTACCCAAATTCGATACTTTACAAACTGTGTTAAAATTATCACTCAGCTGTTGAACTTTTGTAATCATTCAATCAGGTAGCCTACTTAGTGCCGGTTGCAAAAAAGCCGGGTTATTCTCAATCCTGATTAATTCCAGTAGATCCATCTTTTTGAAATAGTCTTCTCTGATTTGGTTCACGTGAAGTTAATCAGGATTAAAATTCAACCGGCTTTTGTGCAACTGGGCCTTTGTGAGGGAAATTTTTGCGTTCCTCTGGGAATTAATCTCAATTTACTATGATTAGATAGAACATTTCAGTATGAATGTTATTATAATTTCTTCTTTCGTAATAAATTTGTTATGCTTTTGAACTCCAGAGCAAAGCTCGGTCCCCGATATTATTTTTTAAAAGTTCGACGTTACAGTTTTTGTAGACAATATTTCTTCCTCTGAGAATAACTACAAGAATTGTTAGCTCCTCTTTGGAATCTACAGATTACGTGAAATTAAGTTATGGGGTTTGGTCTTTTCAACCACCAATGCTGTATTATCTCAGTTATCATTATTACTCTCGTAGATCAGGTCATACTATAATAGCTGGGCTTCTACTGCTTCAGAAGAATAAATGACAATCTTTACAAATTAGTATTTTTCATAAAACTGAGATGAGCAACTGGAATAAGAATTCTCGATACGCGTCTTCATTGAAGACGCGTCTTCAATGTTTCTTCTTGATTTTTTTCCTTGGAAGAAATTTCTCAGTTCGGAAGACAATGAATCATTAATAATAAATAATTGACCGAGCGAAGTGAGGTCTAAGATTCAAGTCGACGGTTTGACATTTCTCTTAATGTTTAAATGTTTATATGTTGCGCATTTACGGCGAAATGCGGTAATAGATTTTCATGAAATTTGACAGGTATGTTCCTTTTTTAATTGCGCGTCGACGTCTATATAAGGTTTTTGGAAATTTTGCATTTCAAGGATAATATAAAAGGAAAAATCGGCCTCTTTCATACCCCAATATTGGAGTAAAAATCAGACTATAGAACTATTCATAAATCATAAATCAGCTGACAAGTGATTAAACAGATGTGTGGAGAAGCCAGTCACTATTGCTGTATTTCCATAAGGTCTATAGTTTCAATCAGGTACTTGTGGATCAGAATACTGCGTGATATCTACTGTTCACAGAACTACTAGTACAGTAATGCAACTTTATCGTGTTGTCTTCGAAGCAAACGCACACAACAGACAGACGTGCGTCTGTGAGCATTGCAATATTTAAACACCTGGGGTTGGATCTGATTGAAGCTATTAGAAGCTTAGCTTCAAGTTATTGATAAGCACACTCAGTTAAAATAATAATTAGTGTTGAATAGTTGATTGAACCAGAGATGAAATATTATAAGAGTCTTATAAT
The DNA here is from genome assembly GCF_014356525.2 of Nilaparvata lugens. Taxonomy (NCBI): domain Eukaryota; kingdom Metazoa; phylum Arthropoda; class Insecta; order Hemiptera; family Delphacidae; genus Nilaparvata; species Nilaparvata lugens. The sequence continues at coordinate 80,521,226 of NC_052505.1, read as the reverse complement.
CTTCTTTCTGGGGTTAGATCTGATTGAAGTTATTAGAAGCTCAGAATCAAGTTATTGATAAGCACACTCAGTTAAAATAATAATTATTGTTAAATAGTTGATTGAACCAAAGATAAAATATTATAAGAGTCTTATAATCTTCTTTCTGATTGAATCTAATGGAGTCTGGATGAACGAAAAACTGCATTAACTTCAATCATATAATAGTTTTATAGCCTGTATGAAATAAGTTGAGACTTGGCCCTCAATGCGAATGAATTACAGGGTTCGACTGAGTCACTATCGATGTTGTAAAACCGGTCCATAATGAAATCGGTACATGAAAAAAATTCTGAATTGGTACATGTTAGCCAACAGGTCCTGTACTAAATAAAACTGTAGAATTTGACGATATATTTGTGTTTTTATTTCACAATTACAGGGTTGCCAAATCGTGTAAAATTGCAACTTTCTCAAATTTCTTAACCTCCGAATTGGATGTAGAATATCATCCCCGATATCTCAGTAGTGCTGGAAAAGTTTCAGGGTTGGAGGAATAAAAGGAAATTCAATTTTTTATAGTTAGATCGTTTATTCAATGCTTCTTTCAAGTTCTCTATCCGTCATTATTCTTCTGATGTTGTGGGAAGGGAGCACTTTTATCAATCGACATTAGGTAGATTACTATTGGTAAAGAGGTCCAAATCTCGTTTCACCTCACTGCATGATCCTTCAATCATTGAGGTACATAGTGAACTACAGTGACTTTTTGTGTTGTTGAGAAGTTGATATTGTGGTAATTATTCATATTGAATGAAAAAGACTAAGAAATTGTCAAAAACCACAGATTTATTGATACTTAGAAAGACCGGTTTCGGTTATTACACCATTGTCAATCTCTGTTAAACTCTATGGTTTATCAGATATAAAGTTTATCAGTTAATTGATCAATTATTCAAAATTAATGAATTCAATTAATCTGTGGTTTTTGACGATTTCTTAGTCTTTTTCATCCAATAGAACTACAGTGAGGTTCACGTTATAATGACAGTATTTGATTAACTTTGGTGTTGCTATCCTCGTCTATCATTCGACAAAGCAGGTAGTACAGTACTATCCTTTTATAGTTCCACAACGATGCTAATTATGTTTTTGACAGTGTAGAAATAATTATAATTAATTAAGGCATAGTATCGGCAATGCTATCTTTATCCACTGCCATTTTAACGTGGACCTCATTATAGTGAACCGTTGCAGGTAGCTTTGGTGATACATTAACTAACTAACATAACTATACATTAACTATAAATAATTAACTTAATGTAATTAACTACATTAACTAACTCTATCTAGTATTGATCAACTGTATTGTATAACTAACCAACTATATTAAACTACTAAACTGAACAACTATACTATACTATTGTATAGCTGAACAACTTGCAATGTATCCACTTCATCCAATCCAATCCATTCAATTTCCGTTCAACTGCAATCTCGTCTCTGAATCTAGTAGACTACAAAAAGACCTACTTATTCTTGTTGTGTACATTTTGGTTTTCCCCATGTGAGTTGTGTTGCTCTCCTTCCTCCCCATCACAAAGCAAGGAGCAATGCGTAACGCCGCGTGCCCTCCTGTGTTAACAGCTGCCGTCGTTAGAGAGAGAGAGCGTCGTCGTCTTATGGAGAAACGAAAAAGTGAATTAGACGTCTGTGTGCGTCTCGCGAGAAGGAGAGGGGCAAACAGGCGTCTCGACGCCCACCCTCCTCTCTTTCTCTTTCTCTCCGTCTTCGTCTCCTCCTTCCTCTAGTTCTTCTCCATCCCTCGTCCGCACCGCGTCGACCGGAGTCTTGCGGCTCGCCCCATAAAAGGCAAAAGCCAAACGAACTGTCGGAGTTCTCTGGGTCTCGAGTATCTCCCGTCTCGTCTTGCCCTCTTTCTCTAGTATCTTTCTCCAGCGGCTACTGCTGGAGAACCCTGCTACTTCGCATGAATTTGCAATATACGTACTAATCGGTTTCTACAAGTCGAACACAACTGCATTGTAAAATACAATGGGAAGAAATATCTCAAGGAATATCTTTATTTTTCTCTTAATATTTAAAAATTTTTCACAAATATATTGATAACCGACTCCTG